>NC_056743.1:943633093-943676510 GCF_019279795.1 Protopterus annectens
GCTAAACCCCGAGCAGCCATCTAGCTTCCCAACCCACCACAACATCTAAATACTCGGGTAATACAGCAACTCAGTTCAACACCCACTTTGTAAATTCTGTCTCATCAATAACTAAACAAAACTCCAACTCACCCATCAATATTCCACATCCCCCTACCAACAACAAAGTACCCTTTAAATTTGATAGTGTACACACCTCAACAGTAACAAAAAAATGCCAAATGTGAATGAAACAAATCACCTTGGCAGCCAACAAATTACCAGCAGAGTAACTCAAAATAGCAGCAGAAGCTATAGAATGGAATTATCCATACTTCTCAGTAGCTACATAAAAGAAAACTGTATTCCCAACATCTGAAAAGTATATATCATGCCCCTACATAAATTCTAACAACATAACCAGCTACCACCCAATAGCTACCATCCCACCCTTATTCAAGATATTTGAAAAATGTATCCACACCCAGTTGATCAAGTACTTCTCCAAACATAACCTACTCTTCTTGATTCAACATGGCTACCGGCCTACTCGTAGCACCACTACTGCCCTTTTAAACTTCACAAGCACAGTTAATCAACTCCAAAACAATGGTAACCTTGTCTAAACAGTCTTTCAAGACCTGTCAAAACCATTTGATACTGTGTCACACCACACACTTCTTGAAGAACTAGCCTCTCTAGACCTCCATACCCCATCAATAACCTGGTTCCACAGCTATTTATCTCTAACAGGAAACTGCAAAATGGCAACAAGACTATTATGATTTCCTCCCATTCACAATCTGTGTCCCTCAGTGATCAGTTGTAGGATCCCTGCTTTTCAATATCTTTATCAATAATCTTCACTCTGTCACTAATCAAGCTACCCTGGTACAATATGCAGATGATGCCACTCTCATCTGCTCAGTCAAAACACTAGCCTTTCTACAAAAAAGCACCCAAAAGGTCTTTCTAGCTAAAGAGTCCTGGCTAGATAGCTCAGATTTCTCTTAAATGCTTTACAAAAAAAAAAAAAAAGATGCTTTTCACTCCTAAAAACTACTCATATGCTTTTCACTCCTAAAAAAACTACTCAAACCAAAAACAATCTTTTCATATCCTGTCAGCCAATAAAAACTGGAATGTCACACAGGCAAAACTTGGAGTAATTCTTGGTGATGATCTCAGATATGACCAAGATCTACTCCTTGCCAAAAAAAAAAAAAAACTGGAAACTAGGATACTCTACAAGGCTAGAAAATTCCTCACTAATAACTCCAGAAAAAAATGTAGCACACACATACTTCCATCCCTACTCTGTGCCTTTACCCATCTTTACAAATCTTACATTTTAACCATCAAGAATAAACTAGATGGGCCTAATGCCTAACTGATAGCAGCAAGTTTTTGAGCTCCTTATATTTATACTAGAAATAACAGGAAAATCTTATTATTACTAAGTAATTTTTGATAAATCTTATATGTGAAACTATTAACAATAGAATTACCAACTTTGGAGAAGAAATTCCGAAATTTTCCTGTCAAAAAAATCCTGAAGACTAACTAAGCTGTCTAGTAATGAGTAACTCTAAGAATTCTCACTCAGACTCTTCTCTGAAGAAAGAAATCCAACTGATATCAACTACTCTTCAAGACTTATCTCTGAAGATGGACAGGTTTACTGAAAACCTAGAAAACCTTAAAGATAGTTGCCAAAAACAAACTGAAGTCTTTAAGGAAATTCTGCAGCAACAACAATTAAAAATAACTGACATTGAGTCATCTCTAAATGATATTGATGGAAGGCTAAAAGAAGAAGAGCTTCATAGTGAATTTCTATTACAACAGAATACTTGGCTAATAAACAAAATAGATGATATGGAGAATAGGGAAAGAAGAACAAACATAAGAATTTTTGGAGTCCCGGAGAAGACCGAGGGGGAAGACATCATTTCATTCTTGAATTCATGGCTACCTGAAATCTTAGGGCTGAAAGAAGGCTTGTCTTATGGAATCGAAAGAGCACACAGAGCCATCGGAAAACCACTTTCTGCCTCAACTAAATCTTTTCCAAGATCTATAGTGGTTAAATTTCTGTCATTTATGGACAAAGAACTGATATTGAGAACTGCATGGAGAAAAAACCCAGTCATTTACAAGCTATCCCAAATAAGATTTGATAATGACTATTCGCCAAGACTCTTGGAACTAAGAAAGAAAACATGGCCCTTAGTGAAATTCTTAAAACAAAACAAAATAAAGGCACAGCTTGCATATCCTGCCAAAATTAGAATTCAGCATAGTAATGACATGAGATAGTTCAACACCATTGAAGAAGCCACTTCCTTCATTAAAAACAACAATATAATCCTACTACCAGATGAAATGGACTGGTCAAATTCAAATTCCTTAAAGAGAACCTCGGGAAAAAACACTTGGACTGATGTGAGGAAAAAAAAAAAAAAACTGATGTTAAGAACATTGATGAATCAATTTCTCTCAAAGCATTAACTAAGGTATGATTCTTATACATAGCCTTAATTTCATTACACTTCAGTCACATAATTAGTTTTCTCTTTATTTAGGAAGTATCATAATCTGTATGTTAACATATTAATATGGTAGTGGTTTGATAGAATCTTCAGATGCTAGAGTTGTGTGTTTTTTTCTGTTCCAGCTTTCTTTAGTTAAACTCTCACAAGAGTATTAGCATTTAAATGAAAGGCCACTATTATTATAAAGTTATTAACATATTGATTAATAGTTACTGTGCAAAATTTTATTAAATTAAATCCAATTCTTTATAGTCTGTCTAAAAAAAAAGGGCATTACTTGAATATTTCTTCAGGAATATGTGAGAGCGTTGTATAGAGTAAGAAGGAAGTGAATAGTAATGAAGAAGAAGTGAATAGTAATGAAGAAGAAAAAAAAAAAAAAAAAAAAAGGCAGAAAATCGCCTTCTAGCGTTTTAACATTCTAATTGACAGTTGGAGACTATTATTGCTTCATAGTATACCCTCGAGCTTTCTAGTCAGTTTTGTTACCTTATATCTTCACTAATATAGGCCAACATTCCATTATAAGTTAAGAAACATGTCTATAAGCTGAGGCTTGTAGAACACTGCATTAGTTTTATGAGTGAAAGCTTCAGCACTTTTGCAGAGTCTTTTTTGTCAGTTAGAACATTCAATGAAAATACTAACTGTGACCTGACTTCTTAGCCCCTTTATGTTTTAATCTGTTCTCCAGAAGCTGAGTAGTTCAAGAATTGAGTAGATTTTAGCAAAAGTACGAACAGGTAAATGTATAACATATAAAGAAAAAGTATGCTACACATGTTTAAAATAAAGGGGAAAAAAAAATATATATATATATATATATATATATATATATATATATATATAATAAATAAAAAAGCCCATTTAGTTACTTTCTTCTTGTCAAGAAATACCAAAAGTGTGGCAGTGTAGTTAACTAATGCAAGCAAATACATAAATTCAGTTTTCAACTGCGCTATGTGTGTTAAAAGTGAGATAAAATCCCAACTAATCATTGTAGTGGAGCTGCCAGATTGTATCCATGATTAGTTACTGACTGTAGCTCAGGGTTTGATTTTGGTAGCTCCCATTTTCTTACTGTGTGACTCTAAACTTCTTATTTAGACTGCGTTTGGGTCATCCATGTAAAAGGGCATTTTAGGTCAGGTAAGCTTACCCACTTATCAATTAAAAAATGCCTATAAATGCAGTACCTGGCAGGAATGATACATGCATACTTCTGAATATTCCGCTTTTAGATGCCTACAAGCATCCGAATGCAGTAATGAACAGTTGGTAGTACATCACCTCTTTACCTGTTTTTTTTTCTCTCTCATATAGGTAATTTAATTTCCTTTACAGCTTAATAATCTAGAGCAAGCTAATTGATGAGAGTTTTTTCAGTTTTGGCAGTTAGTGCTAATTTTAGCAATGACTGAATTTGCTTTGTTTGTAACCTATACTGCAAGTATTTAGTAAATAGTGTTAATATTGTGAGCTGTATAATGGACTAGCATTAACCTGCAGCAATGTGGAACTGACTTTATTTGGTATTTTGGCGAAATTTCACCTACACGGACCTTAAAATTGAATTAGTAAAACACCAATAATATAAAATAAAGCTATAATCAAAACATCCTGCAATTGGGAAACATATCTATTTACGTAACAATATTTGCTATGTGCATTCTCTGCAGTTATAAGTGCAGTGCTAACTTCTATGTATAAATTGTATTATTTTTGAAGATAAGCACAATCTGCTGTATTTACCCTTCACCTTAACAGTTAATGGGTACACCACTATGCCATAAATGCTCACGGTGATTCCTAATGATACAGTAATATCAACAGTTTTTTTTTTTTTTCACTTTTATGTCATAGATGGGGAAAAAACAGGAAAGGAAATATGGTAGGGTCAAATGTAATTTATCTGCACACTATACATTTTTTGGGAGACACTATGACACATCCATGAGCTGCTCTTATAAAGTTTTAGAGAAATGTTTACATAAACAGTACACTATGTATGTATTTGGGTCTCTCCTCATTTGTTGAACTTGTGTTTTGTTGGGTGTTAGTTGGTTGAGATTGACTTCTTGAAAGTATGAGATTTGGTTTTCATTTATTGGAAACAGTAACAGTGTTATGTATGGTGTGGGATGGTAATGTGCAAGTCTATAGTAATAACATACCTCCTCACACCATACCTGATAGAAGTGTTAGCAGAACTTATACTAGGTATAGTAATAAGCAGGATATATACTAGGTATAGTAATAAGCAGGATATAGTCAACCACTACACAGCATTTTAGATTTAACGGCACTTCAGTAATGATCAGTAAATCTATGCTTGTCTCACTGCAAGGCAATATTGGAGTTGCTATATATAATTACTTTAGTTTTATACAAATTACTAGAGAATATTAGTAGCTTTAAAATAGTAGGTTTATTAGTGTTTAGTTATATAACGGGTTTAGGGGTTGAGGTGCTTTTACCCTCAGCATAGTGTTCTTGACTGTTTTGACATTGGATTGGACATGGGTTTGGTGAATGAGGTGAGGCCCATGTATTCATGTATTTATGTATTCATGGATTCTTTGTGACATGCACATGTTATTTCAAATCATTAACTGTATTAAGATGTGTTACAACAGGTATTGAACAATCTTGAGTCCTGTTACTGAATATTTAACAACCCCAAGTCTGAAATGTTGTGTACTCCCATCACACTCCTAAGAAACTTCATAAATAATATAGTTAAATGATATAGGTACTCTTCACTAATTGCTGTAAGATTTAGAGATAAGAATTAAGAATATTCATTCACAATATTCACGCATCTTTTGATGGGCCACTTAATCTACTAATAAGGTTAATAAGGTCAGTAAATAGGCATATCCCAGCAGTAACAAGGTACCAACCCTTTCAAGAGTGCTCACACAAATTCTCAATTATATTGCACACATTTTTAGGTAACCCATTAAGATTATTTAATATTTGTGTGTTTATATGTGAAAATGTTTTGGTGTAGATATAGGAGTATATTTATACATGTGTACACAGAGAGGCTATATAGAATTTACTTAGAATAGTAATTAAGGAAGAATTAAAAAAGAGGACTAGTCCCTATAAGATAGTAATACTATCTGTCACACTAATAACCTGTTTTAAATGTGAAGTTCAACAAAATAAATGCAAATATAATCTAAATGTATATATTATTATGCATTTTATCTCTGTTAAGAGAAGGTCAACTGACATACTTCATGTAACTTAACCACATTTATAGAGGGGTAGATAAGCTGAAATATTTACTTCAGCTGTAATAGACATCTACTTAGAACATTCATTAAAAAAGTAACATTAACTCTAGTATAAGTACAAACTTCTAGTAAAAGATTAATTACTTTATTGAGTTGATTTAGCAAGGAACATAGTACTAATGCATGATATACTCTTTCATCAAATATTAATATTTTAAGATATCTTCAGGATCCAATTAATGGAGCTCAACTTTGAATATCCTTTTCCATGCGATTGTCGACGTTGAGGGAAAATCTGTTTGATCTTATCAGATCAATCAGATTAGAAGTGCTGTGCACTTCATGTTTGTGGAACTATGTAATAAAGTTATTTTTCAGTCAAAGTATGTTGTTACAATATTTTTCACTTTTTATTTTTTTCAGTGGCCCAAACTGAAACATTTGTTAAACTATCAAAGAAACAGTTTTGTTCATTTCAGTGTTCTTCTCAGAGGAAAGAGGGGAAAATTAGCATATATGTTTTCACAGGTCCTCATAAATATTAGTTCTTTACCAATGTATTCTTTTAAAATTATAATATAATATCCTATAGAAATGACAGACATAACATTGTTGTCTTTAAATGTCAATGGCTTAAATAATACTATAAAAAGATCAAATTTACTACGATATCTAAAATTACAGAGAGCTAAGTTATATTTCTACAGGAATCCCACTTTAAAACTGATGACAACTTCACCTGGATACCTAATAACTACTTAATTCTCTCTCACTCCTCATATAAAAAAAAAAACTAGGGGAGCTTTAATTTTATGGAAGAAAAGTGTAACTAACCCACAAATTATTTACAACTATGAGGATAAAGAAGGGTTACTTTCAATTGTAATAATAAAATTTCAGAATAGAATTTGGACACTGGTAAATGTGTATTGGATTCCTGGAATAGGACTATCTACAGTTAAGAAGCAGATAGAGCTAATTAATAGGGTAAATAAAGGTATTCTAATAGTAGGAGGAGACTTTAACTGTATTCTAGATAGTTTTGAGACAACCAACAAGAGGAACCTACGTCTCTCTTCCACAGGTAAATACCTTAAGAAATGGACAGAAAACTTAAAATTAATTGATACATTTAGTTTCAAAGAATCTAACTCATTATTATACTCACATAGTGATTATCGTTTTAATACTAAAACAAGAATAGATAAAAATTTTATATCCCCAGACTTAAATAGGAAGATAATAAAATTTTCTATCATCCCATGCCCACTCTCTGATCATAATGCCCTAATCCTTAAATTACAAATAGATTTTAAAAGACTAAATTTTGCCTCAAGAATACCAACTTACATTACTAAATTAAAACAATTTAAACCATGGCTAGACTCAGAAATTCAATATTCTCTAGAAATAAATTCTACTGATGATCTAAAGAATATAATAATATGGGACACTCTAAAGGCCTTCTTATATGGTAGGATCATATCTTGGTTTAAAAACAAAACAAAAGAATGGGAATCAGAATTGCACAGTATCCAAAAACAAATAACAGAAATTAATACAAATACTTCTGACGTCAAGAATTCCCAGGTAATAAAAAAAGAAATTGAAGATTTAAATAAAAAATATAATGAAATTTTAACTCATAAGACTAATTTGGCTTTGGAAAAACTAAAATTTAGTTCACTCTCAACATCTCCAAAACACTTACATAACTTAGCAATGAGAATAAAGAAGCAAAATATAGAAAACAATATTACAAATATTATACATGAAGGAAAAGGTAATAAAAAAGTATCAGACATAAATGATATCCTAGAAGCTTTTAAATTTCATTATACTAATAATTTTGGAAACAATAAAGACAATACTATTTTAATAGAGTCAAAAATTAGCAATCCTATAATAAATAGATTACCTGAAAAATTAAAAATTGATATTGAAAAATGCATTTCCCTCAAGGAAATAAATGACAAAATTAAGGAGAGTAAAAGTAATAAAGCCCCAGGAATAGATGGAATAATAATGGAATTATACAAGATATTCCCAAATTCTGCAATTTCTTTACTTCATAAGTCTCTAAATGAAATTCAAGCTCAAAACATAATTCCACCTTCCTGGCGATATTCATTAATTACTCCAATAAAAAAAAGAGAACAAGGACCCCTCCCATTGTAGCTCTTATAGACCGATTTCTCTACTTAATAACGATTACAAATTGTTTATGTCTATATTAGTCAATAGAATTAAAAAATCCTTGACCCAAATCATAAATGAGGACCAAACAGGCTTCATCTATGGCAGACATGTTTACGACAATATACAAAGAATCCTAACCATTATTGAAATATTAAATAGAGATAATATAGAGGCTCTCATAATCACGCTAGATATAGAAAAAGCATTTGATTCAGTGAATTGGGACTACTTATTTAGAATTCTAGAACTTTTTGAGTTTTCTCTAAATTTTATTAATATGATAAAGAATATATATAAAGATAATTTGGCCTATGTAAAATTAGGTCCATTTACATCAGAAGCTTTCAAAATAACTAAAGGCACTAAACAAGGTTGTCCTATGTCTCCCATTCTTTTTGCCTTATCAATAGAGCTATTTGCAATTACAATACGCAGTGACTCAAAAATTGAAGGCTTAAGTATTCATAATAAATTTAACTCCAAGGTTATGTTGTTTGCCGATGATATATTACTAACTTTATCACCAAATAATGAATCTCTTCATGAACTAAAAATGCAAGTGGAAAAATTTTTTTCTAAATTCTGGCCCTTGTTTTAATAAATCTAAATCAAAACATATTTTATTTAACAGAAAGGGGGACCTTCACTTGAGTAGATATCATATACTTGGAGAAAAAGTCTCTACTTTAGAATATCTAGGAATTATTATATCTGATAAAATAGATACTACTCTGACACTAAACTATAATAAAATTTTAAACTCAATAAGAACACGTACGGAAAATTGGAATAAATTGATTCTAAAATTTGAGGACAGATTGCAGCTAATAAAAATGATTCTTCTACCACAAATAAATTATATAGCACTAGCAATACCTATAATTCCAAATAAAAAAATTCTGAAAGAAATTAGCAAAAGCCTATTATGTTTTCTTTGGTATCCAAAAAGGAATAGAATTGCTTTTTCTCATCACATTAGACCATGGGAATTAGGGGGAATTAATTTTCCAGATATAGAGACGTATATCAAAGCCTCCATTTTTAAACTAGTTTTAAACTGGGTAAATCCAAATTTCTCTTCTGCTTGGAAATCTCTGCATATGATTATTTTTTTAAACGAAAACAAAATAATAAATAATACATCACACTATATTCACAAAAATAGATTTTGGCATATATTATGCATTAATCTTCAAAATAACATAACAAAACCTACTAATCTATCATATTTAAATAATATTTATAATTTACTCAGATCCTTTATAAACTCAAATCCTGACATAAAAGTATGGTTTGAACTGTTATTACCATTTAATACATCAAAGAAATTTAAAAAGAAAATTCATGATAACACCCTCATTAATTGGGAATCTAATAATCTCATATGTTGGGCCCAATGCATAAATAATCTTAAAACATTAACTAGTCAACAAGTTACAAATGAATTTAATATAATAAATGTAGACAGAGTAAGTCTCCAGAAAATTTTACTCTACTCTAAAAATTTATGCAAAATTATTAATGATTCGTCCTTCAAGTCTAAGCCAAAACTTATAAACTATATTCAAGAACTGATTTATGATAACCATAACTGGCCAAATTCAACATCTAAACTATACAAGATTTTAATAGTCTACAAGGCTAAAATAGATCAAAGCACTTGGAATTTTATATCTAGAGGTTTATCAACAAATCTGTCAAACGATTGTAAAATTAATCTTCTATACTCCATTAAACTAACTTCTAATACACAAACATGGCGAATCTTCACCTGGAAATTTTTGCATAGAGCCTTTTATACTCCAAATAAAATAGCTAAATTCAACTCAAATCAAAATGTTATTTGTTGGAGATGCTCTTTAAGCTGTGAAGCGGATTGGTCTCATATATTTTATGATTGTATTAAAACGTTTTGGGAGAAAATTGGCAATTTTCTTCAAGCTATTTATAATTATACATTTGTTTTAACAAAGTCTTTAATTTTTTTTGAATATAGATGAATTAGTAGTTATGAATAAAAGAGATCAATATCTTTTATGTACTATTCTGGCAGTTGCCAGAAAGTGTATCACAAGGAAATGGAAATCTGCAACTCCTCCGTGTTTTGAAGACTTTATATTTCTACTTAAGGAGACTGCACAAAAGGAGATAAAAGTCAAGGAAGAAAGAATGTTCCCCAGAAAATGGTCAGACAACCCCTGGAATAAAATACTTACACTCATAGAAGAAATGCAACAAGACACAATCTCCATCATATGAGTTCAAAGAGATATAGACTTTTGTGGACTTTTTTTTTTTTCTCTTCTTCTTCTCTGGATTTTTTATTAATTATTATTGTACTGTTTCTCCTTTGGGTCACTTGTAAATAATAATGTTTTTGTTCCTTTTACTATTATTGAATTGTAGTCTGATTTTACTGGTTTTGTATTTCTTCTCAAAAAACAAAATAAAAATTTGTTGAGTAAAAAAAAAAGAATAAACTAGATGGCCTATAACAAAATTTTCTAAAAATAATCCTGAAAACCACCATTGAATAGCAATAAAAAGTTTGAACTGGCTACAACTTAAAAAATACTTTAACTGCCATCAACTTATTATGGCCCATAAACTAATAACCCTCCCCAGAGAAATGCACACCTCTAAAAGGGATACTGCAACCATTTACCACTAACTGACCCTACAATCCAACGACAAAGCTTTTGTATCCATCACAAAATCTAACGGCAGCAGAGACTTACTGTACTCTAACCAGGTCAGAAAATCTGGATCCAAACTCCCCCCTGAAATATGACTGACACACTACATGTCTTCAAAGCTTCACTAGAGAAACACCCACTAAATAACTGATTGTGCTCATGCTGCAACACCCCAGATAAACTGCCCCCCTTACTCCACTTAAACTCCACCTTCAAAGTTGCCCTTTACTTAATATTCCTGTACACTAATCTTATACATGTATACTTTGTATCTCTATCACTAAGAAATCTCACTGTATATTCTCCCACAGCAGTCATTTACACTATTTTTCTACAAACTGCCACTCCATCCTCTGCATACTTTGTTTCCTACAGAAATTCCATTTCCCAGATAACTTGCACTGCCTCTATTTTCTTTAATGCAAGTCTGTACAGCTCTGTAGCTGAATCTACCTAATGTTACAAATTACTACTACTCACTCCTGCTAAATGTCTTGCTTTCATTGCTCCCCTTCTCTGTACCTCCATCCGATAGACAGTGGGTGTATTATGTAGTGGGCTTATCTCTTTAACCAGTTACCTCGTGAAAAAGGGTATTTCCTTAAATTCATAGGCTATTGTATGTTATATAATGCGCTGTACATGCATTTATGCAATTGTTTTCATATAAAATGTCATTTTTTTTGTCTTTAAATGTTCTTGCCTAATATGTGGAGCTTCTTTTACTGGGCCTCCTCTGATAATGGGATAATCCTGGTAAACAAAGAGAAATAAGTAAATATGCACAAATGATTCATGCTAGAATGCACTTTGACAGATTCCACTTGGGTATATAAGATTATAGTGGGTAAAACCGCCTTAATCCAAACACCGAACCTGCTGTGCCATCCCCATCTTTTCCACTTCCAGTTACTGCAGCCCCACATTTACCTTGTTAGTAGGAGCCTTCCTTGCCCTGGTCATTTTAATCAGATTGTACACTGTAGGGCCATTCTGGAAAATCGTGTATAATTCTTGTATTTAATGCATCATTTACTCATAAACAGCATGCTGTTGCTTTCATTCTTCAGTCTTGGCTTTAGAATGTTGCAATTGAAGGGGAAATTAAAATTTCACATTGAGTGATACACATTTAACCCTTATAACCATGGGCGTCCGCAGGAATTTTTGCAAGGGGTGCAAATGCAGAGGCCAGAGCTCTATGGTACATCTGTTTACATGTGGATAATAAAGAACTCCTGCTGTATTCCACTCTGTAGTACAGAAACTGATGGCATCACTGTGGATTTATAGTGTTATGAAATAAGATCTCAACGGAACTGTAATATTTAACTCAATTTAAAAATTATAACATTTCTGGGTAACTCAGTTTTTGTTTTTAAAAAATACAATGTACTATTTGTTGTAAGTTTTTGCCTGTGACTGCTATGGCCAGTATCTGTTTCTGCACATACAGTTTGTGGGGTATCTGTCTGCTCCACAAACACAGCAGTGACAGCAACTTTCTTGGAACCTAGTTAACAATTTCATAAAGCTGTGATCCAATCCTTGAAGTCCAACCCTAGCAGCCGAGCCGGATCAAGGTCAAATCAGGCCTTAGGCAGATTAATAGATCATGGCCCTCCCCCAGAGCAGCCCTACTGTGGCACCCCCCCTACTCCCCACAAACAGCCCCCTCCCAGTCATTCCACTGTTCCATTACTTGGCTATTTCTCTCCAGTTACCATAAACACTGTTCAGAAATGTCAGTGTTCATGATTATTTCTTATTTACTTCTACAGTGATTACAGATATTGAAACAAAATAGCACAAACACTGATAGCTATTTGCTAAACAAACAGTACAATCTCACAATGAAAATAGACTTAGCATGAGCAGTAAACTTCTCTGTCCTTGAAACTCATTCATTGAAACGGCATTAAAACTCGCATTCAAAGAAAACACATCCGGCCAGTGAAGGATTAAGTTTACCTTTGGGCTGTTTTCAAACCACAGGCTATTGCATGCATTTTTATGGGCATGCATATATGTATGTGCTCTTTGATTCACCTTCCTGATTGTATTAAATTATATTCCTTGTATAATACAGCACCAGTTGTTAGAATGCATTTTAAATTTGTAGATGTTCTTTGTGTTTCACTGTTGCAGTCATCCCATTTGGGTTATCCCTGCCAGTGTAGCCCTTGGCCGGCCTGAATACCAGAGGCTTAGTATTTCTGCGTTGGTTGCTGTCACTTCAGGACTGACATCAGGTAGTCAGTAGTATAAAATAAAGCAGCTGACAGCCTTACACCAGTCTTTCTTGCTGTGGAGCCCGAAGCAGAAGCAGTTTGTATGAGTGCCGGTTGGCCGCTACCTGGGTTTCATCTTCTGAATTGAAGCTGAAGTCTTCTAAAGCTAAATTCCCTGTTGGGGATCCTTTTTTCTTGCTCAGAAAAAGTCAACAATTGTCTTGCCTGTGGAAAGCAAATACCACACAGAGACTTTCATTCTTACTGTGCCACTTGCTTAGGCCCAGACCACGATATCCCTCGCTGTCACTTTTGTGCTTTAATGCCAGAAATATACATCATTAAGCCCTTATTGTAGCTAGATATTTTTGCTTACAGTCCTTGAATTCTGATATGGGTTCGGTAAGCCATCCGAGAGCAGATCTTCTGAAAAAAAACGTAAGGATAAAGACAGAAGCAGACCGCACAGGTCCAAACCTACTGACGATGCTTCTGTTAAGCTAGCTGTCAGTTCTCCTTTCCTCAGTGAGGCACTTTCACAGCCCCTGTGCCCGCTTCTGTAGATTCATAGGCCACTACAGAGACCCTTTCGGAGTCTGGTATGCTGCAAAACTCTTCTTCGACTAAGGATCCTGCGGTTGCCTCTACCTTGTATGCGTCCGGAGCCACTGACCAGGCACTTGCTTCTGAGGAAGGACTTCGCACTACTGATTCTCAACGCAAACCGATGACTTTCTCATCTACCATTCTTTCAAAAACTACCGAGTTTCTAAGGCCCAGGGTTTGAACCACACCTAAGAAACCGATGACCCAATCTCGGATACCTGCTTCCTTGCCTCAGTCTCAAATGCTTAAAGTGGCGGAAGACCTTATCATGCTGATCAGGGGAAGCCAAGCTACCCCTTCCAAAAGAAAAAGAGATCTGTCCCCAGTAGTTTTATCTTAACAGGAGTCTGACTCTGCTGCATCTGAATATGAAGACATGCAACCCCTCTTTGCTTATGAGAATTCTGATGCAAAGGAATCCATTCCTTCAGCCTCTCCACCTGAGGATTTTCCTTTGGGGAAACCCTTAATACCTTAAGGGAGCATTTCCAACAGGAATGTCAGGACTACCCTCAGTCTAAAAAGAGACTCAGAGAATTCTTAGATCTTAAACCGCACAGACCCCTGGCCATCTCCCCAGTCCTGGATATTTTGGACGATGTTTCATGGAATCCAGTTTGACTCCTGACACCCTCCCTCCTGCTCCCAGAAAACCTGACAGGTATTACCAGAGTCCCTGACTCTCACAAATTTATTTTCAAAAATCCTACTGCTGACTCTGAGGTAATTGCTCAAGGGCCTAAAGGAATTAAAGCAACCTCTGCTAAGAATCCCACCCCCTCAGATAGGGATTCCTGCGCACTAGACAGATGGGGTAAAGAAAGTATACACCTCTGCTACTCTTGCTATCAGAGCACTAAATTGTCAGTTCCATATGCTAAAATTTCAGCAACATACCATGCAACTCCTCAAACAAAGCGTCTTCCTTTCCTGTTTGTGCAGAATCTAAAGAGTTACAAGAATTAATGCATTCTGCAAGTCAAGTAACTAAGTGCACCTTACACTGTAGTTCTGACGCCCTAGAAGCTTCTTTCAGGGCAGCAGTCACCGGTTCTGTCCTTAGAAGGAATGCTTGGCTTAAGGAACAGCCTTTGCCAGATCATATCAAATCTAAATTATTGGATGCACCCTTGCACAAAGACAACTTATTTGGCACCAAAACAGAGGAGGTCTTAAAAAAGATGGAATAAAAAGCTAAATCTATGCAGACAGTTAAGGATTTCCTACAGGTCCAGCCACCCAGGTTCAGCAGGCATTGCCCCTCCAAACACTGGTGCTTTCCTGCCCCAACCAGGTCAGTTCACCCCAGACCCGGGGGAAGCAGACCCCCCTAGACAGCAGCCACAGGGAATGCAGAGATCAAAGCAGTGGAGTTCCTCCACTTCAAAACCAGGGAGTTCAAAGCCACCCCTCATAGTAAGAACTCACAATGACTCCCCTCCTCCACCTGCTCCCTCTGCCCACCTGCACTTGCCCCTAGGAGGAAAACTCTCCTTCCATGCAAGCACTTGGGCCACCATAACCAACAACTGCTGGGTACTCAACATAGTGTCCCAGGGATACAAAATTTCTTTCCACACTCTTCCAACCCCAAAAGGTTTACCAGATTTACCTCCAAACCAGTGGGCAGAGGTGAAAAAGCAAGTCCTTTCCCTGCTCTCTATGAGGGCAATAGAGCATGTTCCTGCAGAACAGATAGGCCAAGGTTTCTACTCCAGACTTTTTCTGGTACCCAGAAAAGAGGGCACCTGGTGCCCCATCCTTGATATAGCCATTCTAAACACCTTCCTGGTGATACCAAAATTCAAAATGCTCACCCTCCAGCAACTGCTACCTATGTTCTCCAAGAATGCTTGGCTAGCCTCCCTAGACCTAAAAGAGGCATACCTCCACATTCCTGTCAGGGAATCATGCAGGAAATGTCTACATTTCAGGGCAGGATCTCTTCATTTTCAGCTCTCTGTGCTTCCCTTGGCTTATCTACTGCTCCCAGAGTTTTCACAAAATGTCTGGTTCCCGTCATTGCCTTTTGCAGACAAAGAAATATCCAAATTTACCCATACTTAGACGACTGCCTAATTCAGGCAGACAGTCAGGAAAAGCTACTCAAACACCTGGCCTTTGTAAAGTCCCTACTGATCTCCCTAGGGTATGCTATCATTGAAAAGAAATCCAAACTAGTACCCACCCAAAGGATTATATTCCTGGGAGCAAGCCTGAACATAGCATCCTAGATGGCATTCCTTACACCAGAAAAGCAAACTTACCTGACAGCCTACTTCTCTCAACTAGCCACCAGACCCCAGTTATCTGCAAGGAAAATCCTGCAAGCTCTGGGACTCATGGAATCTTGCATTCTACTCATTTCGTATGCCAGACTGCATATGAGGAAACTTCAGTGGTACCTTAAAAGCCTTTCGTGTCAACACTCCCAAGACCTGGAAACTCTTATACCAATGATACCTTGCCTAAGGCAAGATTTTCTTTGGTGGGCAGCAGCATGCTCCCACAACAAGGGACTACCTTTCTCACCACCCCCCGCTGCACAGACCCTCACCACAAATGCATCAGACTATGCCTGGGGTGCACATCTGGATGGCAGGTGCATACAGGGCCAATGGAGCCCACAGCAAATCCATCTGCACATTAACCAAAAAGAGATATTAGCTGTCCAGCATGCATTGACAGCTTTCAGGCCCCTTCTCTCCCCAGGGGTTCTCCTGATCAACACTGACACCACCACTGTGATGTGGTATATCAACAAGCAGGGAGGGACTCGCTCCTACCCTCTATGCAGGCTGGCCATGACCCTTTGGCACACAGCCTCTGCCATGCAACTCCACCTGTTAGCACAATTCCTGCCAGTCTGTCTAAACTCTCTGGCAGACCACTTAAGCAGAAATCTTCTGGACCCACACGAGTGGCAGCTAGACCAAAGTACCTTCATCCTAATAACTCAGTAATGGGGCAACCCCGAAGGTCGACCTCTTTGCTTTCCACACTAACCATTAGCTCAGCAAGTTCTGCACTAGGGAGTATCACTGCATGGCTTGGAAAGTGGATGTTCTATCCTTACCCTGGGTCAATCTCTGTCTATGCATTTCCCCCAACACCTCTCATCACCAGGGTACTGCTCAAAATAAATGGAGGAAAAACCAAGGGTAATTCTGATTGCTCCAGACTGGCCTCAACAGCACTGTTACCCACTGCTGTGCAGCCTGTCCCCACTGCCACCATGGCATCTCCCTCAGACCCCAACCCTCCTGACCCAGAGGGAAGGAGAATTCATGCATCCCCAATTGCAGACCCTCAATTTGGCAGCCTGGCTTATTCCGTGACCACTGATCAATCTGCCAATCTCAGTAAACAGGTTCTAGGTACTATACATGAGGCTAGATGCCCTAGCACTAGAAAGTATTATGCTGGCAAATGGAAAAGGTTCTGCACCTGGATTCAGGCTAAGGGAGCCGATATGGCACAGCCCTCCCTACCTCTCATCCTGAATTACCTAGCTGACCTGCTACACAGTGGTCTGTCCTTTTCCTCTATTAAAATTCATGCCTCTGCTATCTCTGCTCATTTCCACACTGACCACCCCCTTTTCTCCCACCTTCTGATCAAACAGGCCTTAAGAGGGGCTAGCAACTTGAGGCCACTCAGAAGAGCACCTGCCCCAGCTGGGGCCTAAACTTTGTGTTGGAAAAGCTCACCCTGCCCCCCTTTGAACCAGTATCTTGAGCAGTTAGTTTCTCTCCTGGAAGACCACTTTTCTTCTGGCCATCACTTCAGCCAGAAGAGTCTTCGAGCTAGAAACACTCATGGCTCTAGAGCCCTTCATCATCTTCCATGTTGACAGGGTGTCCCTCAGGACTAACCCATCCTTCATGCCCAAAGTGGTGTCCACTTTGGCTCTCAACCAATTCATTCATTTGCCCACCTTTTCCCGTAACCCACAAAACAAGGGGGAAAGGATCCTGCACTCTAGATGTGCACAGACAGCTCAGATTCTATCTAGACAGGACTAAATCATTCAGAAAGACTGATCAATTACTGGTCAGCTTTGCTGCAGGGGCAGAGGGCAAAGCCATCTCCAAACAAACCATTTCCAAAAGGATAGCACACTGCTTCCATTTCTGTTACAAGCAACATGGAAACCTCCATCTAAGGGGGTCAGGACTCACTCTACCAGAGCAGCCTCCACCTCTGCAGCTTTCCTCAGAGGAGTCCCCACCAGGACATCTGTTCACATTTTCACCAAGCATTACCACCTGCTTATCTTCTCCAAATCCAGGGCAGGCTTTGCTACTGCAGTCTTGCAGGGCATCCTAGCCAGCCCCAAGTCTCCTTGACTGCTTCCACCCTTTTCCTCTGCTTGGGAATCAACCCAGATGTCTGCAACAGTGAAACACAATAAACACAGTACAGTTGTGTACACTTACCATAAATGTAGATGTTTGAGTGTATTCACTGTTGCAGTTCTGGTTTCCCTCCCTCCATCCCCCTCTTCTTTATCTCTCTTTCTCCTTACAAGAAGCTTTTTGGTATTTACTTTCTACTGGTGGCGTTCTTCCACCATATCCTGTCTACAACTTGGGGGCTCCTGACAGGGCAAGAAAAACTGATGTAAGGGCATTGGCTGCCTTACTTTATACTACTGATGACCTGACATCAGTCATGAAGTGACAGCAACCGACGCAGAAATACTAAGGCTGTGGTATTCGGGCCGGCCGAGGGCTACCCTGGCAGGGATAACCCAAATGTGATGACTGCAACAGTGAATACACTCGAACATCTACATTTATGATGTGTACACAACTGTACTTTTTGAACATTCTTTCAGTAAGCAATGAAACAAAATGTATGAACCAATAATGACAAAACTTCCCATTTCAGAAAATTTCAACCATAAAAGGTCACTCTGACATCTGTCATTACAATCCACCAATATCTGTCAATAAGCACAATCTCTGCAGAAGTAAAAGTCATCTGAATAATTCCACATTAAAGAGAATTGTAACTAATGAAGAGGTTGCTACTGGCAAATAACTTTACATTTCAGTGTTTCAGCTACAGATTCAGTGCCTGCTTCCCTTGAAGAATTAAATTGCTGATGTTGCATTAAAAAAAAATTGGTAAGCTGGTAATGCAATAGGGAATGACTGACAAACTGGCAAGTTAATAGGCATCTCATACAAAGGGGGGCATGCTCAGGAATGCAGAACCCCTATCCCCCCCCTTAAAATGCACCAAGTAATCAACAATCGGAAGGACACTGCAGTACTAGCACTCCATCCGCATGGTGTGGGATTAGAATCCACAGCCTTCTGCACCAAAGGCAATTATGTTACTAACACTGCTTTCAAATTCTACAGCACAGACCATGACTACTATTTGCTAAACAAAAAAAGAAGTTATGTCTTACATAACGTTCCATCTGTATTGTTGATCCTCGTTCAGTCATTACGCATGGGTATCGGTTCCGACCTCTGAATCGAGCCGGCCATTTTCCAAGCTCGCATCAGCTTCAAACTCTCGAGCTAAACTCTTGCCCACAGTTCCCCTCTTCCTGTTACCTCAGATTGAGTTTGCAAGTCAAATGAGGTAGAGGCTACCTCTGGTCAAATAACCTTAGAGAGCCGGATGGTGAGATCCACTAGAAACCAGAGGAGGGGGAGGGAGGGAGGGTCGTAATGACTGAACGAGGATCAACAATACAGATGGAATGTTATGGTAAGACATAACTTCTTTATCTGATATTGTTAATCCTCGCTCATTCCTTGCGCATGGGACAGAGTCCCCAGCTAATTCTGTTCCTGGGAGGCTCTCATGGAAGGACATTCCTGAGCACCATAGAACCGAAAGATGCTCTTCCCCTGGAGGCCAAATCCAATTTGTAATGATTGATGAAGGTATGAGGCGTAGCCCAAGCTGCAGCTGCACAGATGTCCTGTAAAGAAGCTCTGGCATGGAAGGCAGCAGAAGTTGCCAACAACCTTGTTGAATGAGCTTTCATGGTAGTAGGCAACGAGATATTATGTTGTGTATAAATGAAGGTCACACAGTCCTTCAACCATCTAGCTAATGTGACCTTAACAACAGCAGATCCTAATCTAGGTCCAGAAAAGGCCAAAAATAACTGGTCAGATTTACGAAAGGACCTTAGTCCTGTTTAACTAAAAATGGATTTGCCTGTGGATATCAAGGGTATGTAGGCAATACTCTCCTCTATTTGAATGATTGGGAAAGAAAACTGGCAATTCAATGATTAATGGACTTTTCAGAGATAACTTTTGGCAGAAATGATGGATTAGTTCTCAGAGACACTCTATGAAAAATCAAATATGGACTCTTGATAAATAAAGCTTGAAGCTCAGAAATACATCTGGCAGAAGTAATGGTGACCAAAGACAAGGTTTTCCATGACAAATGCTTGAGGTCGCAAGAAGAGACTGGTTTGAAAGGTGGCATTGTCAGAGCTTGTAGAACCAATGATAAATATCATGGTTGAATAGGTTCTCAAAGATGGCTTCAGATGATTCACACCTTTTGTGAAGGTCTTGCACAATTTATGGGACATAAGAGAGGAATCTTGGACACCCTCATGAAAATTAGAAATTGCAGCCAAATGAACTCTAATGGTAGAGGCCGATAGACCCGATTGGAAAAGGTTGGCCAGATAGTCTAGTATTATCGACACTGGTGCTGAGAAGGGATCTACTTGTTTATCTTCAGCCAACAGGTAAATCTTTTCCACTTGCTAAGATAAGTAATTCTAGTGGAAGACTTATGAGATGCAATGAGAATGTCACATACTGGTAAAGAAAGATCATTCTGCCTGGCAATCGAGGGAATTGGAGTAACCAAGTCGTGAGCTTCAGGCTGTTCAAGTTGGGATGAATCAGGTTCTGTGGATGTGAAATCAACTCCGGGGTTGGATGGAGAATCCATGGTCAATCTAGTAGGTGAGGCCAAAGGAAGGGGAACCAAATCTGTTGAGGCCAATATGGTGCTATGAGGATCACCTTGCTCTTCAACTGACGGGCTTTCTTCAGAAAGTGGGTAATGAGGGAAAAGGGTGGGAATGCGTAAAAAAGACTCGAGGGCCAATCATGGACTAGAGCGTCCCTGGGTGACTGTCCCGGAGGGGGAATCAGGGCGAAGTAGTTGCTGCATTTGTAATTGGCCGGGGATGCAAAGAGGTCGCAGTAAGGATGGCCCCAGCGGAGGAAGATCTCCGCCACTACCAAGGGATTCAGGGACCACTCATGAGGTTGAAGAATGCATCTGCTGAGTCTGCCTGCTATCACGTTGGAACTCCCGGGAATGTGCGTTGCTAGAAGAAAGCGGTTGGTAGCCATCGCCCATTGCCATATCCTCATGGCCTCTTGACAAAGGAGGTAAGATTTGGTTCCACCTTGCTTGTTGATGTACCAGACCACCTTCATGTTGTCTGATTGAATCGCAATTGTCCCAGACGGTAGCAGGGGATGGAATGCTTGCAACGCCAGAAGCACCGCCCTTAGCTTTAGAACATTTATATGCAGATGGGCCTCCAGTTCGGACCAAGTGCCTTGGATTGTCTGTCCCTGACATAGCCCCCCCCACCCCATCAGGGAGACGTCCATGGTCACTGTAGCCTTGGGTTGCTGGGGGGAGAAGGGGCAAGACCATTGTGACAGATTGTGTCATCCACCAATTTAAATCCTATTTGCACCTGTAGGTTACTCGAATCATGGCTGAAAGAGGATACTGAAAGGGATACCATTGGGTGAGTAGTAGCCATTGTAAAAGCCTCATGTGAAACCTGGCCAGGGGGGCAATGGTGATGGAGGCTGCCATGGAACCCAGCAGCTGTAGAACTGAGTGAGCCGTGGATTTCTCCCTTGAAAGGATTGGAATCAGTTGTTGCTTTATCTTTAAAATTCTGTGCTCTGGAATAGCAGCTCTACAGTTCTTTGTGTCCAAGATAACCCCTATGAGTTCTGTCGACTGAGATGGGGTGCGACTGGATTTTTGCCAGTTTATGGTTATGCCTAGCCCTTGTGCAGCAGGGAGAGAGTATGCCAGGGCTTCTTCAAGTAGATGTCTGGTAGGGGCAGAAATGAGCCAGTCATCTAGGCATGGAAACACCTGGAGTCCTTGAAGTCGCAAGTGAGCTGTGACAACTGCCATGCACTTTGTGAACACTCTGGGGGCTGTAGAGAGTCTGAAGGGCAGTACTCTGAACTGGTAGTGACTGTCTTCCGCACAGAAGCGCAGAAATCTTCTTGATTGCCTGACCACTTTTATGTGGTAGTACGCATTTTGAAGATCTATCGAGCACATCCAATCATCTTTTTCCAAAAGCGGGAGGATAGACTGTATTGTGACCATCTGGAATTTTTGTACTGTCACAAACTTGTTTAATACACTGAGATCCAGAATTGGTCTCCAGTCTCCAGTTTTCTTTGGCACCAAAAATAGTCTTGAGTAGAATCCGGATCCTGTCTGGTCTGGAGGGACTATTTGGATGACTCTCTTTCTTAGCAGCTTTTCTATCTCTAATGTTGCTTCTTCCCTTTGATGGGTGGAATGTCGGGAAGGTATTTTGAAGGGACGGAGCAAAGATCGAAGGGGATATGATAACCTCTGATTATATATTGTACCTAAGAATCGGTGGTGATGGTTAGCCATGCAGAAGGGTACAAGGAGAAACGTCCCCCAACTACCTCCAGAGGAAAGGAGTTGGGCCGCTCTTCAGTAGCACTGGTAGGATTGGCCAGGCAAAGAATCCCTGGAACCCTGGTTACGCGGACCCCCTCTGCCCCAAAAGGAGCATCTTCCCTGTGAGTTTCCCCCACTACCTCTAGGGGAGAACTCGGCTGGTGTGTCACGGAAAGGACCCTGAGATTTCTTGAACCATATCTTTCCACTCTTGGTTTCGGGAGAAAGCATGTTGAGGGGAAGAATAATGGATACCTACGGCAGAAAGGGTCTTACCATCCTGTTCACATCTGGCCAGTGTGCTTTTAACTTTGGGTCCAAACAACGAGGAGGCCTCAATGGGAGCATTAAGAAAGGAAGTGAAGCCTTAAAGTGTTCCGTGAAATTGCACAAGCGCATCCAGGCGTGTCGTCTCAAGAACGTAGCTGAACCCGCTGCTCTAGCTGCTCCTTCTGATGCGTGAGATATCAGTCGCATAGAGGAGTTAGATATTGACTTAATGGTGGCCAGCTGAGAGGCCACTTTGTCACAGACCTCATCAGACACGGCACCAGCCAAGGTTTCAGAGACCTCAGAAATCTGATCCCGTTGAAGCTTGGTAAAGCTTGCCATATAATTCAGGGACCTGATAGTAAAGGTCGCTGATGCAAAGGTGTGCTTTCCTATCCTGTCCAGGGCCTGGGACTCTTTGTTAGGCGGATGGACAGGCTGGCTTTCTTCTTCTGCCAGATCCTTTTTTGTTGCGGCTGCCACCACCAAAGCATCCACAGGAAGACCTTTTGACCAATGGGAATCCGTAACAGGAGGGGACAAAATCTTATCTGGCCTCCGAGGAATAGTTTTGATGGTGTCAGGAGCCTTCCAAGCATGCTGCATGATAAGCCAGACAAGTTCGTCGGCAGGTGGAGTAACCCAGGAGGTAGGGGGCTGGGCGTAAAAGGCCTGCAGGAACACAAATTCCTCAGAGGTCAGATTAGAGGACTGCCAGTCACCTCTCTGTTTCAGGATTTCAAGGATATCACCAAAGGATACCTCAGAGGTTGACCGAGGGGATCCTTCCCCCTCATCAAAATCTGTGTCTTCAGTGAGGGACTCCTCTATAGAGTCCATGTGCTTCCTCTTACACAAACTTTTCTGGTGGACTTCCTCAGTGGGAGAAGCTGGGGAAGATGGCGGAAAAGCAGTTTCCTGTGGGAATATGTCCTGAGGCCCTTGCACCAGGTGTCTGCTCGGTGCAACTTGTGAAACCAGTGTACCAGAGGAGGGTGTAGGGATAGACAGTCCAGTATCGCCAGCAGCAGCGAAAGCCTTCTCCATCAGTTGGAAGGCTGGTCTACCTGAAGAGGAGTGAATGTCTAGGACAGGTGTCACCCCTTCCCTAAGTTGCTCAGCCTGCCGAACTGGAGTCCCTGGATGGCTGTGGAGCAGTAAACTATGTGTGTCACAACTGACATCCTGGGTTGTAGCAAAACTTTCCTGCCACGAAGTCAACTGCGGTTCCTTAGTGAGATCCAAAAATGGAACCGTAGAAGGGGAAGACTGTGCTATATCCATGGACTTCAAAGGCAATGAAGGAGGAGCATAATCAGGGGTCTTTGGAGACAGGTGATCACCTCCCAAGGAAGGATAGTTCCTAGGGGGTGGGATACCTCTGCCAAGAGCACTTGATCCACAAGACGCAACACATCATGTTCGGAAAGGCTTCTAGTGGACCTCACGGAGACTGAGGGGGAAACAGGCCTGTCCACAAGAGGCAAATTCGATGCCCATCTCACCAGTCCGCACTGAGAACAACGGTGCCGAGAGAGACTGGACTATGGGCGTCTGCCCCGAAGAAGTCATCGGTGCTGAGGTCATGGTCTGCACCGACACGAGGATCGGTGCCAAAGTGGTTGTCAGTACCAAAGCTGGAACCGACAAATCTGGAGTCAACAATAAAGGCATCGGTTCCAAATTAAATGTCAAAGCCGACATGGTCAAGGTCTGCGCCGACTGAATGGTTGGTGCCAATACAGTGGTAATAGTCTGAACCAAGGAGCCCCTCGATGCCGATATGGTGAAGGCTGTAGGAGAAGACGGAGCCGAGATCACTAATGGAGCCGAAGGCCTAGGCACAGAAAGCATTGGGGCTGACTGAGTGAGCTCCAGAGCTGAAACTTTAGCTTTTTTAGGTTTTGGTTGGTGGGAGTCCCCAGCCGGGGACGAAGGTAAAGATTTAGCCTTGGTAGGAACATCCAAGATTTTCTTATGGGCTCTAGGAGGGGTTGAGACCTCCGACCCAGAAATAGCCTCTGAAAAGGGAGATTTAAGAAGTCCCTTTAGCAACAGCTTGTTTTTCCTTTCCAACAAAGTCCTATTTGAAAAGTTTTCACAGATGGTACAGGGCGGGTCAACAGATAAGTGGGACGCCCCCAAACAATAAACTCACAAAGAGTGTTCATCAGAAGTAGGTAGTTTGTGTCCACAATCAGAACACCGTTTAAACCCCGGACTACCTTTCTTATCTGCCATGATAACAAATTAAATAGCAGAAAAGGGTACCAGCAATGGTACAAAAGAATACCCGAAGGTATGAGAAAAAGGGAAAGATTACCAACGATGGTAAGGGGAGAATACCTCGCGGTAAAGAGGTAGAGAAAAGAGAAGAAAAACCTGAAGAAAATATGGTCGCTAGATGTGATAGGGTAAGAGACAGCGAAATAGAAACTTTTCTGACAGAAAAGTAATATAAATGACTGTTAAACAACAAATAACTGTACTTAGCTCAAGAGAAGCAGCTTGACACGACCAAATGTCAACGCGGCAAACTAAATCTGGGGTAACAGGGATAGGGGAATTGTCGGTAAGAGTTTAGCTCGAGAGTTTGAAGCCGACGCGAGCTTGGAAAATGGCCTGCTCGGTTCCAAGGTCGGAACCGATACCCATGAGTAAGGAATGAACGAGGATTAACAATATCAGACCAGTTAGTTCCACATTGAAAATAGACAGCATGAACAACAGTAAATTTCTCTTCCCTTAAAACTCACAATTCCATGAAAATGCACTGAAACTCATAATCCATTGAAAATATACTTTAACTCACAATTCCTTGAAAATGTACTGAAACTCAAACTCTCAATTCCATCAGCAGTCTGATAGTTGGTGTAGAGGATTCAGGTTCAGGTCTCCACCAAAGCTCAGCATTCCTTCAACAGTCTGGTAGTTAGAGTAGAGGATCCGGGCTTTTGTTTCCACTGAAGCTCACAATTCCTTCTGCAGTTTGGTAGTTGGTGTAGAGGATTCAGACTCTCTTGTCTCCTATAACCAAGCTTCAGGGTCAAGATTCATCAAGTTAATTGACTAACCTGCCTCCCCCCTCCCAGTTAGAACATTACATACCATACCTCTCAACCCATTAGCACAAGTTATCTGGACAAAGCCTAAATAAATGAGGAGACAGAGGCTCAAAAATAGGGAAAGATTTTAAATATTGCTCTTACAGACTTGGAAAGTGGCTAGAATAACAGGATTTGTGTTAGCTTGCATTTTCTGATGGATAGGAAGTTTGAAACTCATATACATGTCATTTTTAGTGCCTTCAATCATGTGAATTGCCAGAAAACCACAATATTTTATGGGGAATAGGCCAAAAATATGAGGCAAAAATCTGGACATTTGAGAGGTATGCATACTTCTCCACCTCTTAGTGCAAGAAATCTGAACAAAGCCTAAAATAATGGGGATATAATGGCTTTAACTTAATTGCTAGAATAACAAGATTTGTATTAGTATGCATTTTCTGAAGGATATGAAGTCAAACTCGTATACATGTCTTTATTTAGTGACTTCATCCTCTGTGAATTGCCAGAAAACCACAAATTTTATGCTAGACCACATCTATGAGGCTAAATCTGGACAGTTGAGAGGTATTTTAAAAAAATACACATACACCTATTTTCTCTCGCACAGCACATCAGCACACACACCATCTCGCATATGAACAAAATGGCTAGTTTAAATTGCATACACACACACTATCTCACATATTAACAGGACAACCAGTTTAAATTATATATATATATATATATATATATATATATATATATATATATATATATGTATACACACACACACACTTTCTCATACAGAGCTAGTTTAAATTACACACACATACATACATACAGTCACACTTTCTGTCTCATTCAGAAACAAGTGGAACTGCTAATTTAAATTATGCGCGCACACACACACACACACACACACACACACACACACACACACACACACACACACACACACACACACACACACACACCTTCTCTCTTAGTAGAACGGCTATTTTAAATTCTGCTTGCAAGTGTGGGATGACTTTACATCCCCGGTGGCGTGTATGTGTGAGTTGGATATACTATGTCACCAGTGTGTCATTTACTGAGTAAATGGTGGATTTTTTTTCAAAATGGAGAGCTTGGAGTTCTCTAGTTTAAATAATGGAAGCACCGAATAGCAATGTCGCAAAATTTTTTTAAAGTCAAAATCCAGGGGGGTTTAAGTGCACCACCTTGCTCCTGCCTGCAGGTGTCCGTGATTATAACATATATGATCACACTATGTTAACAAAAATAACTATATAGTCAGGATAAATGTTTATCTGCTGTGATTCAGCAACTCTGTCAAATGGGAAAGGGTTTGTGCTTGCTCCAAAGACAGTACAGAACATACACATTCATAGGCCAGTTACTGTAATGCTAAAGTATACAAGAAGGAACAGCCCCAGTCATGTTTTTCAATAGTTTTTTTGCCTTAGAGACCTTATTCATCTTTTACTTTTTGGTTTGTTCGAAAATGTCTCCAGTCCACAGGCTAGACTGAAGGGAAGTCTGGTTAACCATCAACTGGCTAAGTCCCATGGCAGCATCATTCTGCCTTTTTAGACTCCTGGGTTTCAGATCTATTTTTGCAAGGAATGTCTATCTGAAAGTTGTCTCAGAATGTTTCAGCAGTCTGACTCTGATCCCTGATACCAAATCTGGTACTGAATCCACTACAGCTGGACTGTTTGTATGGGGTGATGGGCTGGATCCTGGAGCTGCTGCAAATTTGCCTGAATGAAGGAAATGTTTTAAGTGCATTTCAAGATCTGGTGATGTTTCATTTGACACCACTGTAGTTAAAGTAGACTTTATATATTGCAGTGGTTTCTTTGGTGAAGATAACACATTCTGCTTCCTATATATTTTAATATGCAAGTCAACTGGATATTTAAAAACTGAAGGCAGACCATCTTTTGTAACCATGTGATTGGGTCATTACAAATGTCTTTTTTATTGCAGTATGTCTGCTGAAGTCCCTAACAAAATAGTGCACCATGGTTGCTCAGACAAACTGGTTGACCATTCCTCAATTATCCTAGCATCTATTCAAAATGTTTAGTATCAGGAAATTATTTGCAGCATGAGAGCCCCAGGCACTCTTGGAGGCTTAATGACCTGATATGCTCTTTGTATAGATGAGTGGTCTAAAGAAAGATTCAGTGCCTCATTTCAATTTTCGGAAAGAGATGTGCAGAAGTCCCCAGTTTCTACTGACTCTGACAATCTGAAAATATTCAGCCTAAGTCATTGTTCTAACTTTTCCAGTCTTTCACTCAAATGAGCTATTTTGTTGTCTTGGTTTCCAACTTTAGCAACTGACTCCTGAGTTCAGGAGGCATGCATGTCAATTGTAGATTTCAGGAGGCACAATTTATTCACGTAGCTCTCTACCAGTTGCTTCTGTCTCACATTTTATGCTTTAATATCTGCAGTACTTGTGCCACTAGATCTATTACGTTATCCATTTTAGCTTTAAACTTTTTATATCAAATGAGCTTTGTGGTCTGGCTTTCCCAGCATAGAGTGCCATGATACAACACATGGAACACTAGAAGTAGATAGACTTCAAGTTAAGCAAGCAAGCAATACTACTTCAGTTTTTAGGGCAGAACAGTAAACAGATATGTGGTGGGCACTTCTAAAACAATGTACTCATTCGGAGCCCAAAACAGAGTAAACCATGCTGGCTAGTTCTGCCCCTTGCATACGTATGAGTGTGTATGTTGTATTTATGCACTGTATTGTGTATTTTTGATAAGCAGTTGGGGGTATGTATTCAATATTTTTTTCTTTTTAGAAAGTTTATATTTTAATTTGAATAGGTTGTTTCAGGTGGTCTATTGAGTGTTTTGTTTTGTATGTGTGAGGGAATCCTACGTGGCAGACATTCAGTGTTATAATTATTTTATTATTATTATTATTATTATTATTATTATTAGTGACTATTAGTTAATCTGTACTAAACTGCAGGATATCTAGTTGTAGTGGATTTTAGAAAAGATTCTGCTTAGATACAGGACAAGGAATCACATGTTGTGTCCTATGTTTTGCATTTGACTACTGCTTTGCTGAAGCTTATTTTGTGCTGAGCATACGTAAATGGCTTCCGGAGAATGCAGGCTTTATATTGTAATAGTTCTCTTGTCTCCAAACAGTAGTCAGAGCAGGATACTTCCTAGATATCAAGATGAACAGGAATTTCTAGAAACTGAGCTTTTGTATTTCACTCTATTTAATTATTCTTTTTTGTAGTAGAAAGTGTTGGCAGCAGTAACTTTAAAAACTTTTAACCTCTAGGAGATGAAGAACTTGGATGTTTAAAATGAGTATCTTATGCTCCACATCACTGGCTCCCAGGGGGGACCAGTAAGGTTTTACTGTGTTCCGTTGCTAATGCGCTGCACATATACTGAATATGTGTACTTCTTTCCACTGATAGAAACTAAATGTCCAGCTCACTGGGTCTGTGAGCTGAAATCATAAATTTGTATAATTATGATAATTAGCTCTTTCCCTCCAATGGAAATCTGAAAGTTTGTACTGTAACATCCATTGATTACATCCTAGGTATTTTGACAAAATCAAGTTCTATCCTCACAGATCAGACACATGTATGTACCTCTGGGACCATGAATGTTACTAAAGAAGTGCAAATGCTGAACTATTCAGCACAAATTAATCTTTACAGTTGTAGCATTCATTAGAATTTTGTAAATCATCAGAAATACTATAAAGATTATTTTTTTACAATGTTTTGTAAAAAGCTTAAAGTAGCTTGGATGCCACTCAAGCTACTCGTTTATTAAGAGCAAAATTTTGTTCATCCATCTAACCTTTCACATAAAGCTAAACTTCTGGTTATCAAGCTATTTAGAGAAGTATGAAAATTATGACAATATCAATAAATATATGAAAAGCAGCTGCAAGAGGTCAAAAGTCATTGCAGGTATGTTGCCCATCATGTCAGCTTTGACATGAAATATTTCAGTAGCTTGCACCTGGTTTTGTAGTTATCAATGTTAATATGAATAGGCAGTATTAGTTACTTAATAATATCACTAGGATGATCCTAGAGACATATCTGGAGTTGTTTCTACAGTTTGTGTGTTATTTTCCAGTAAATAGCTATGATTTTAGGTGCACTTAATCTTCTAGTAATGTCTAATTACAGATAATGTTTAGAGCAAGTCTGAGGAAACTACCTTAGTTGTATTGGATGGTGTTATTTTTCCCATATTTCTTACCTGTTTTTCTGAGTGCAATATCTCCCACTTTAAGATTTGAACATTTTGTCTCAGCTTAGAAAGACATACTTCCTGCCTTAAGATACTGAATGCCCATTTAATGGTGCATAATGGTGGTTTTAAGAGGTTAACTTTTAGACTGTGCTGCTTTTATTGTGCTCTGCTATTAGCAGTGAAGCCCTATAGCCAAAATGTATGTACACGATCCAATGACTGCACTTAAATACTGTCTTAATAGTATTTATTAATCTGATATTCCTATAGTTCCAGATAATATCTAGTAAAGCAGTAAGCAGTCTTTAAATAATTCATTGCAGTGCTCTTATTTTTCCATTTGCTGCTGTCACTACTTATGTAAGTATCTATTGAATTATATCGGTCATAAGGAAGTCTATCTGCAAGTACTTGTTTAATGCTTTCCTTTTTGTTCTGGGAATCTGATAAAGAAAAAGCAAATCAAGTCATTGTTGCTGACTAGCCATTTGAAGCAACAATTATGTTGAAACTGGAAGGAAGTAAATGTTAATTATGGCAGTGTGGACAGAAAAAGATTATTGGAATAAGGTAAGGCGCCATAGAAGTTAGCAAGGCCTAATAAATCTTGTAGTTTGAAGCTTGCATAAGGTGAAATATTAAAGAAATTAAATTAAAAGAAAACTTGTATTGTAAGTGCCCAATTATACAATGACCTCCCCATCAATGTTCTAAAACGTGCACGCTGATTGGTCAGCATGCCTGTTGTAAATCAGACTTATACTAATGGAAAAAGGTCCAGTCGCCCAGACTTTTTCCATTAGTAAATGTCTTTTTTTAAGACAGCAACAGAGAACGGAAGAGCTCCATTGCTGTAATCTCGCTATGTTAAACGGGTTTAACATAACGAGATAGCTTAAAAAAAGCAACGGAAATCTTCCTTTCTCTGTTGCTTTTTTTTAAAGCTAGCTCGCTATGTTAAACTCGTTTAACTTAGCGAGACACTTTTAAAAAGCAACAGAGATCTTCCTTTCTCCATTGTTTCCACACACACAGCTCTGATGTACTGCATAAGCATATGCATGTGCAGTACATCAGAACTGCCACAGAATACCGGACACCTGCGGAAGGGCAGCACGGAGGCATTATACAATGCCATTATTTAAGAAAAGTAAGTATTTTTTTTCTTAAATAATGTCAATGTATAATAGCAATAACCCACTTCTGGGTGTGGGTAATGCTGGATTTACCCACGGTTGTCTTTGTTTGGCCACTTGGGCTTCGCCCTCGTGACCAAACCACACCAACCGTGGGTAAATCCTGCATTACCCACACCCAGGTGTGGGTTATTGCTTAAGTAAGACATCCAGTACAATCACGATAATTAAAGGGATCCTGCATTTACCTACTTAGTACAGAGTGGTAATTGAGGAATTTCTGTCAGCAGTAGCAGCTGAAAATTGTTAGGATTATAAAGAATATAATGTTTGTGACAATATTTGCTTAAGAATTTGTGTGTATATCGGGTGCACATTCAGACCTCCAGAAAGATGCAGTGAGATCATCAGGAGATGAACTAGTGGAAAACATCAGAATTGGTATGCAGGGTAAATGAAAATAAATGAAAGCTTTCTTCATGAAACCATGTATAGTGTCATATGATGAACATTCAAAGCCAGAAGGGGGATCTTTTTCAACATACCTATGAGACTGATCAACAGATGAAGTCAAGAAACTCTCAAATACTTTGGGGATATGGACATGAGGAGCCATAACTGCAAATGATGGGAGTAAGTGTGCATCTAGAGAGAGAAAGAGATGTAGTATATTTAATTAAAATCATGTTCCCTGAAATGATTTGCAAGGTGTTCTTTCATTAATTGTCAGTTAACGGACACATAACACTACCAACAACAGTAAAAATCCTATAGAAAAAGTACTGATAGCAGGGCAGACCCCCTTGCCAGAACAGGCTTTACACAGCTTACAGTTTAAGTGCAGCAGACTTTCTACAACTCTATTGTTTCTACATGTAACTGTAGGATTATCTCAGGGTCTTATCTCACTAGGGAAAGAGGACATGTGAAGTTCTGTGTCTGTCAGAACTTTGAGTAACTGAGTCAGTTTGATCATTAGTTTATTTTTTGGGGAAAAAAAGAAACTTTAGGCAACACTAAGAAGCAATCCAGCATAACCACATTTTACATAAATGAGTGAAACAAACATGATGGTTTTCTAGCCTACAATGCAGTATTGCCTGCAGTCACCTGCTACTCCAACAAGAGTGTCTTTGTGGTTAAATATTTTACAAAAAATCATTTTATAGAACTGCTATGAAGACATCAATAAATCTCATGGGATGTGTAAGGCCAATCTAACACCAAATGGGATAGTTAATTCAAGCACCGAAAAGGAAATTGGCCCACAAGGGCAGCTAACCTAGTACTTATCTATGAACCTACAAGGCTTTTTTACCTCTTTTGATGAGAAACAATTTTCTGTGTTAATTTATTGAGCAGATAGTTGACTAGTAAAACAGTATATCCAGGGATATGGTCTAACGAATTTTGAAATGTGAACATACCATCTGATATGGCAAGCATTAAATTAACGGAGAACAGTCCGGGCAAAGATGAAACTACTCATTAACTTGGTAAACTAAAACAAATGAAGTTTAGTTTAAAACTAGGCATGTAAAAGATGGAGAAGAAATAGACCAGATCTTTGCATCTTTGTCAGAAATTATTTCTGGTTGTACTGTTTACATTGGCTATCAGAAGTCAGTCTAAAATAATGTACTGCAATCAATATTATGACTCCAGTGCTAGAATGTCCTCATCAGTAATCCATCTAAATGCATAATGGATTCTAAATCTGCTAGCTCTCTCATGTATTCATAGAACATTTATTAATCAATTATGATGCTTTTGCAGCCTGTGATAATGAAGGAATATTCCAGATCCATGCTTTTGCTTAGAAAACGTAATTACATTGATTCATGGAAATGTATGCATGGTTCTTTACAGGCTGCCAGTAACTTTGCATTCAGCATCATATCCTGTTAATGATAAGCCTGTTGCGCTGTCAAGAGAAAACTGACATTTAATATTTCCTAAACATAAAATCACTGAACTGCAGATGTATTCTAATCTCATTTTAGAGAAAATAGGTGACAAACACCATGATGTGCTTGACAGAACATATAGATATATGTTGGAGGATGCAAGCAGCCTAACTTTACAGTTTTACTGTCTTTTCTTAGAAGATGATTTCTTTTAATTATAACTAGATGACTCGCTGAGACCTGCGAAAGCAAAGTTTCACTTGTCTGAAAATTTTACCTATTCCAAGGTTTGTGATATTGGAGTATGGTATGTTAATTAAGAGGTGTAGGGGCAAAGCCACTGCACAGGAGTTAGACTGCTTTGCCAATGCATATTACCAAAAGCCATAGTTTATTTTAACAAATTCAGATTTTGATTTAGTTTTTTTTTTTAAATGCAGTCGTATGCAAACAGCAATAAGTAACACCTACAAGTATTTACTTCATTCATTCATTCATTCAAGTTTTACCTGGGGAAGCCCAGGAGGCAAAAGGGACCTGTAGTCAGGAAACACTGTCCAGTTAAGTGACTTGTTCAGTGTCCCAGATTTCTAGGTAGTCTGAGGGAGACAAACCCACAACTATAGAAAGAAGCTTGGTGACTTTTGATGGCTGTTATCCTTTGTGTTACTTATTTTGAAGCTTGGCAGTTTATAAACTATTAGATTATCAGCAGTTTCATGTTATTTTGTAACCATTTTTGCAGCCATATAGTTGTATGCATTACAAATAGACCTTTACTGTAAACACAGCTCAGAAATATGGAATGCAGTGACTGAGGTTTGATGGCAAAGGTGGTGTTATGTTAAGGCGGTCAGCGTCCTTCCCCAGCTCTGTGAAGAATGGGCATCTAGGAAGGTTTCACCTTCTAACCAGAACAATCTCCCAGTTAGTATCAGGAAGGTAATTTCTGCTTTCCAAGTCAAAGTTTAAGCGGCACAGTTGGCTGCATTTAACTTAACCAAACTTTTGGTATTATTTTGTTAGCAAAAATATGTCTCATATTCATCACATTAGTTTTTTCATCAGGTTGTTGCCAAGGTTTGTAGTAGAAAAGGTTTTCTGGACCAGTTCACTTACTAAGCTAACAAATAAACCATCAGTTAAATAACAACTGTACTAAATAAATACATGCATTTTGCTAGGCACACTTTGTATTCTCAGAAAAATCACATTTCCCTAATGTGGTATAAGAATGCTATGTGAAAGACCTTTCAGACAGATGCATATTCTGGTAGGCTGTCACTTTAGCACAGAGTGTTATGGTTTTTAATTGTTAAGGAAGTTTTATCCTGTAGTCATAGGTTGTATTTCTTCAGCCTGCATTTGCAAACTGTTTTATCAGTGCAGTAATACCTCCACCATGGAAGATTATCTTGACCGGATCTCCACTAATTTATATCAAGAAACAATAACCCTAGACAGTGTAAATATACACTGGATCACCATTAACTAATAATTGAACAAATGGCTTAGAATTGTATGGCTTTACCCAACTTTTCAGTACCCCAACAAGATATAATAAACGCACACAAAGAGACTCTACCTTAGACTGGATTCTTGCATGCCACTCAAACACATACGTATACCACGGTACACTGTTAAATTCACTCTGTGACCACCTAGCAAGCTAGCTAATCAGACAGCAAACCAAAATCTCTTCAAAGCACAATTTTAAGGATGTAAACAAACTATCAAAATTCAACACCAATTATTTTGTCTTTGCCTTACATCGTCATCATTGGATTATATGGAAAAAACTGCTCTTAGTTGAAGCTGTCTCAGAAATAAACAAAACCTCCCTTGATGTAACAAACTTGCCTCAATCTGGACTTAACAAATTAAATCTAATCCTTTTTCTTGGCTACCGGAGACCACCAAACATATTAGGAAAGATAGAGAGAAACCCTGGAAAACATGGCTACACAGTAAAACTCCCATGAACTCGCAGCAACTTAGACCAGAAAGAAACCAAACTAGAAGAAACCAAGTCAAACGTCAAGTTGAGGAATGAGAGAAAAATCCTTCTATACGAAACACCAAGATAAATTCAAGTTTGTCTCAAAACTATTTTGGGCTTTAATCACAAACCTACTAAAACCAGGCAAAATAACCAAAACAGCTGTCCACCCTCTCCAGAATGAAATCCCTGTCTCCCAGTTTAACTGCCATGCTATTGAAACAGTAACCTTCCTTTTCACTAGTACCTCCATTACCAACCCACCGACTGAAACACAAATGCCTAGCTAAAAACGTATTTTAATTTTGTCCTGTCTCCACCACCACCTTTATCAAAAAACTTCACCATAAATTAAATCCTACCACTCTAACCCTGATAACCTTCCTTTAGGATACATAAAATTGCAGCAGATACAGTAGCACTTCCAGAGTCTATACTGATCAGTCACTCATTACCTGAACTCTGGAAAGAAATCCTATGTTGTATCCCTACAAAAGGGAGTCTATTCCACTGACCAGTCCAGCAATATGCCCATTGCAATGTTGTTTCCCCTATTAAACATTTTGGAAAAATGCATCCACTCTCAACTTAAGTTCATTCTTGGACACAGGCTGCTCTCCCCAATGCGATATGGTTTCAGGCCATTTTACATCACCTTTACGGCACTACTGAGTTTTATCAGAACACTAAACGGCTATAGACACTTGGGCAACTTGGTGTCTGCTGTCTTCCTTGACCTGTGAAATATCTTCAGTATTGTTTGCATATAAAACCTCTACATAAACTTACTCTACTAGGCCTCATTGACTTTGCTTTAAAATGGTTCCATAGTTACTTCACTTTGTGAAGTAAGAGATCGAGGACTCCTTTATTTCCCGTTCTCCCTTTGTGTTCTGTACTAGGGCAACTACTGTTCAATCTTGTCCTAAAAGATTTACAGTCAGATCCTATGCATGCCTCTCTAGTTTTAATATGCAGACAAATCTACAGTAATATGCACAAAGAAAAGTCTGTCTGCTCTGCAACAGCTAACTCATCAGTCTATCATTTCCTTAAAAACCTGGCTTGATGACTCACAACATCTCATTAACACAAGGAAAAATATATTGCTGTTCTTTAACAGCTTAGCACCCCGAAACATTAGTTTACTATAACATCAAACAATACAAAAATTTAATTAGTGATGCACAAAATACTGCTAGGATTTTACTGTAGCTGACCAAATGTATTTCACAAGTAATAAAATAACACACCAAAAAATAAGTCGTCTGTACAAGGCTAAACATTTCGTTCCTGCTCCTGACCCTCCTCTGTATCTCTCCACTTCTAACAGACATCCTACATAACTCTACAGCTGCAACAGTGTTATAATATAACAGCTAAGTTTGCTACAAGTATGCCTCATACAGCCTGTCATTGCTTGTCTCAAAAAAAAAAAAAAAAAAAAACTTGCTGCATACATCCTTAGTCATGCACAGCTACAGGTACCCTACAAAATACTTCAAAAACCTGAATGACGTCTGAGTCTAGCTTATCTTATTTCACGTTACTCTCAAAGTAGAGATCCATTGTCCAGTGATAAAGTGCTCCTTACTGCAACTAAATAAACATAGCACTTGATACAGTACTCAAACTGAATCTCCGGGAAAAGGAACTCCTTGCTTCCTATTTATGGCAAATAGAAACTCTACATTAGGGTAAAGGACTGAACCAGTATCTTAAACTTGCTTGGCTCTGCATGTGTCACAACAGGCTAAATTCATCCAAACTGGTTCAAAGGACAGAACATATCCTTGTATCATATAAGATATTTTTATACTACTTTTGTGACTGTATGTCATTAACTTACACAGATTTACCAAGGGTATACCTAAATATTATATTTATTTTTCCATTAATTTTATGTATTCTGTTGCTGTGATTTACTCATTGTTTTGCTCCTATATAAATTTTGTCTTTATAACTGTGATTGTTCATAACTGATTTCATAATCCCTTTCATAATTATTGTAATTGTTTTTGGAGCTTTTCTCCCTGGATCTCCACTGAAAAGGGATATTATGGCCAGCGGAACTTTCCTGGTCAGAAAATGCAGTAAATCAATCAGCTAGACAGTTTTCCACTGCTGCCACTGAAAATAAGCATCTGTGCTGAAACAATGCACCATTTTGAATGATGACGTGGATTCAAGGATGTACTGTGGGAGCATTTGCATAGATTGTGTACATCTGTTTACTGGCAGAGTAAGAGAGAACCTTGCCTACTTGCACACTTCTATTCTGAATGTAGAAATTACAGTATCTGAGTTTACCTGTCCCCCTTTTTTTCCATGGCGGTTATGTGGTTGTCATAGTATGATGCTGTCTTTGTGAGACTTGAATCAGCATAAGATGGTAAATCTTGTAGAAAGACATCTGTCCACCTTATTGCATTTGAGAAAACATATGATAAAAATAAACGTTTATCATAAAAAGAGAAAATATTTAAAATATTATAGTGGATGGATTTCATTTAGGTGATGGTTTATAAAAATTATCAAAAGTTGTTAGCTGTGTCCCAGTCTGTGGAACGAGATACTGATTGAATGACATCTAACTTTTCTGTATGAGATTGTACTATACAGAATATAGGGCCATGCTCTTTTTCCCACTGCAGTGCATTCCCAGAGTTGGTATATATAATTAGAAGGTATGAGGGCTGCAAAAAATACATTTTGCTATGGAGATCTTACTTGTTTTCTGTGTGTGCCTGTGCATATTTATGTGCATGAGTGAATAGTGAAATTAAGTGCGAATGTACGGGCTATATGAGGTTTAGATGAGTATTGTTTGATGGCTTAAGTGCTCATTGTATATTTTGCTGGGGTGTCCATAGACTTGTTTAAATATATGGTTGCCATTTTCTGGTTATATGTTGAGTTCATTGAAAAGTTTTTCTTAACTGACGTTTTTGCTGAGTAGTGGAATTACCGAGTGTTTATTTAGTGCAGTGCAAGTTGAACTGGGGAGTAAATGTTATTCATATTCATCACTGCTGCAGTAGCCTTATCTATATGGGTTTTATCCTGCCAAGGAAATGGACGGTCTGCTTCCAAAATGTCAGGGCACCTTCCAGGTGCCCACACTGTCAAGCAGCTTGAGCTCAGCTGACTGAAAGACAAGTTTGGGCACAAAGCCCTTCAGAGCCTTATGGTTGCTTATGAGTGCATTTCCTAGAGGTTTTTGAGGATCAACAATCAGCTTCTGCTTTTCCTTGATGGGTAGATAAGTTCCCTTTGGGGAAAAAGACTTCCATTTTCATAAATTTTGTTACTCTTCTACTACTTTCCTCTTCAGGAAAGTTATTTTAAAGCTAGTAGTGTTTAGTGGACTGTCTCAAGACTGTAATGTTTTTAAGCAGAACACTCATTTCTTTCTGTCAGCTCAAAAGTACTGTAAAAAACTTCTGTTGGTAAATTGTTTATTTTGCTGTTGTGGAGCAGCTATGGAGTTTTAAAAAGTGCTTTTTACTGTGTTTTTTTCTGTCAAAAAAGTAATATTTTGGACTTACTTTTACTGGCATTTGCTGCTTGTTTTCCCCAAGAAAGTAGTACCATTTTTGGCTTGACCATGGAACAGACTACAGGACCCATGGTTGGTCCTTCTTTCAGACACAAAAAGTATAAGTTAAGCAAACAGCCTTTGCCATCACAGCAGGCTAGCAGTTTGCTGCAGGTGGGTGACACTGCTGTGGTCATTTGTACCTTAGACCATTCATCGTTTACTTTGTATCCCTCTGGTGCAGCACCTCCAGGCACTGTGGACTGCGGGTTAGCCACATCCTCTCCAGCTGATTGAGTCCCCTCAATGGGCAAGGGAGAGACACTCTTTTCGGCCCTGGGAGAGGGAACAGGGACCATTTCCCTGTTGTGTCAGAATCCTGGACCCATTCCAGAGAAGCATCTGCAGTCACCCGTAACACAGCTGGCCCTAATTTTCCTGTGAAAAAGAAACAGAAATCCAAGCATGTATCTATCTTTTCCTGAAACTTCTTTGGATAGGAGTATTTTTCTGGGTATAGCTCAGTGGTTCCTTCAGACTACTGATCCTTCTTGTAAGGTAGTTTCTGGTAAAAGAAAGAGGCCTGAAGAGATTCAAGATTCTGAATCTGAACAAGAAAATGCAGAGAAGAGTTCACAGTTTTGTCCTCTAATTTTAGATTCCGACTCAGAAGAGATTGTGGTTTTTGATTTTTCCTGTGGGTGTTCCTCTTTCTGTGAGACTATTGCTAGAATGTTCCTTTGTTTTCAGTGGGAGAACACTGGGATTTCTTAGTCCCTCAGAAAATGAATTGTCACAGAAAAATTTTCCAGAAACTGCACCCATTCCTCCTGTCCTGACTACTTTAGAGAATGAATGTCTTACTACCTTCAAATTTTCTGATAGCCAGTTTCCCAGAAAAGAGGGTACTTGGAGACCAATTCTAGACACCTCTCATCTAAATACCTTACTGAAGGTGCCCACCTTTCAGATATTGTCCCTTCAGACTCTTTCCTCATTGCTCCCTTAGGCTTATATGGTATCTCTGGATCTCAAGGATGCTTATATCCATATCCCAATTTATCCCCTTTTCAGAAGTTTTTAAATTTCTCTGTTACTTCCTGGCATTTTCAGTTCTCTGCTCTGCCCTTTAGCCTTTTTTTTTTTTACTGTCCCAAGGATATTCATCAAATGCTTCACTCTTGCGATAACTTTTTACAGGCTTCAGGGGCAAGTATTTCCTTACTTGAATGACCTGATTCAGGCAATCCTGTCTTGAGATCCTTTTGCAAAATCTTCATTTTGCCATTCCCCTTCTATAAGCCCTGGGTTCTCAAACGGCCTCAAAGTCCTCTCTGACAACTTCTCAGGATCAGGACTTTCTGGGTTACAGGATTCAGATGATGCCTATTCTGCCATCCCTGCCTCCTCCAAATGCCTGAACTCTCATTTTCTTCTTTAAAACTCTTCTTCCTCTGGCCTCCATTATAGCCAGGGAGTTTGAGAGTTCTGGGTTTCATAGCATCCACCATTCCTATGCTCCCTTTGGCCAAACTCCACATGAGAAAGTTTCAGTGGTTTCTGAATTCAGTTTGGCTTCGACATGCACATCCTCTAGACTTTGTAGTTCCTCTCTTCCTTGTTTCAAGAAGGAACTTCACTGGTGGATCTAGCAGTTGTCTGTAAATCCAGGGCTCCATTTTCATTCCCCTCTTCCCTCTCAGGAATTGTTCACAGATGCTTCAGATGTGGAATGAAGAGTAGTATTTGACTACTGCGGGGGGGGGGGGTCACCTCTTCAGCAGAAGGAGCACATCAGTGTCCGAGATGAGAGTTCTTAGACTGGCCCTTCAGGCCTTTCATCCTTTTTTTTCCTTCTCAAGGTATTCATAGGCAATACCACAGTGATGTGGTTTTATCAACAAACAGGAAGGAACAAGATCTTACCTTCTTTGTCAATTGGTACTCCTGGTATGGGATCTTGCTGTCCAGTATTAAGGGACGCTTCAAGTGGTTTACATCCCTTCAGGTCAAAATATTGTGGCACTCTGAGTAGGTCCTTAACTTAATTCCATGAATGGATGCTTCACAGGAATGTGTTTCTGGACATTGTCCACCAGTGGGGTACTCTTCAAGTAGATTTGTTTGCCTCCCTTCTGAACAGATAACTTCCTCTATTTTGTGCCATAGTCCTAGGTCCTCTGGTGTGGAAGGTGGACATCCTCTTTTTTTTTTTTTTCTTTATGCATCTCCTCCCCTTCCTCTCATTCCAAAAGTCCTGTTCAGAATTCAACAGGGTGCTTCCAAAATGTTGGTGACTCCCTTTAGGCTGATGCGGCATTGGTGCCCTCTTCTTCTGTATTTAGCCATGGGCAGTCATCGCAAGTTACCTCAGAGTGGATCTACTCTCACAAAACAAGGGATCTTGCATCCATCACCACCTGTCCACTCTTCAACGGACAATGAGAGTGATAGGCTTTTGATTCCACAGACACCTTTTTTCTGCAGATGTGCTGATAGTCCTGCAGGAGGCCAGGAAACCTACTCCTGGGAAATCCTACTTATCCAAGTGGAAGAGGTTTTCTCTCTGGGGTCTATCTTGTAACCTGGACCTGTGGATATTCCTTTGGTTCTTTCTTATTTGTTTAAGTTGCTCAATGCTGGTTTGACCTATTATTGTATTAATGCCCACTTATCAGCTATCTATGCTTGTCTGCCTCTATCTCCCCCTCTAGCTTTTAGATTTCAGGCTAAACAGTGTCTTAAAGGCATCCTTCATATTAGACCGCCCAGAAAGCCTGTTCCTCTTCCTCCCTGGGACCTCAGTTTTGTTGTGGAGAAGTTGACCCAGGCTCCCTTTCAGCTTGCTGCTTTAGTTTCCTTGCAACATTTTTCCTGGAAGACTGTTCTTTGTTGGCCATTACTTATGACAGACAGGTGTCTGAGCATGAAGCCCTTATGGCTGTCTTCCTTTTTAGGTATTTCATAAGGACAAGGTGTCACTGCATATTGATCCTTCTTTTATGCCCAAGGTGGTTAATGAGTTGTCAGTCAGTCTATTCATTTGCCTACTTTTTCCCCTCTCCATAATCTGCAAGTGAGAGGGTGTTGCATACTTTGGATGTGCATAGACAACTCACATTTTATTTGGAGAAGACTAAGTCTATTACAAAATCTGAGCAGCTGTTTCCCTTCATCCTAGGTCCCTGGGATTAGCTGTATCCAAGCAAACTATTTCTTCTTGGATTTCAAAGGCTATTTCTTTTTGTTATACCTTTCATGTAAGAGCCTTCCTTCTTCTGTAAAGGCTCATTCTGATAGAGCTGTGGTTGCTTCTGGTGCCTTTTTCAAGTGGTTAGATATTAATTCTATTCTTGAAGCAGCTACATGTACTTTTGTGCATACTTTTACCAAGCACTACAAATTGGATGGATGGAATCTCCAGAGCTAGAGCTGCTTTTGCTAGGCCCATTTTCCATGGCTTTCTCAAGGGCTCTGCTGGTCCTTCCTCATCCCAAGTTTCTTCTTGAGCTTTGACACACTAAGTGTAAAGAATACTGTAACAGTGAATGGAAGGACATAGTACAGTTCTGTAAAATTTTACCATAACAATAGATGTCCTTTCCTTTGCTGTCGCAGTATTCACACTCTCCCTTCTCCCCTTTTTCCTTCCTTGATGTGCTGGTTACCTGTTTTTCCTTGGACTGGTGTTCTTACTGGGGCAATCCGTTATGAGGATGGTATGTTCAGACATCACCCTTATGTCCTATGCTATGCGAGGAACATGTGTGTGATGTTTGGCGTACCTTAAAACAACAGTAGACTATTGTATATTGGCCAGATGTCAGGCTGCCCAGGCGAGAATCCCAAGCATAAAGAATACTGCAACAGTGAAGTCAAGGACATCTATGTTATGGTAAGATTTTTCACAACTGTACTATTTTCAGCTGTCCTTTTAATAACTGTCCAAGGGATTTTCTTTCTCCATCTGATTTTGGTAAAAAAAAAAAAAAGAAAAAAAAATTCAGGTAAACAGATGAAATGACAAGGAGATTCCAAAAAAAAGGAAGCCTCAAACTTCCCAAAAATCAAGGACAGTCCAATGAGTCTGAATGACTTTGAGACCTTGTTACCACCCCCCCCAACCCCTTTTCTTTTCCAGGAAGTCTGACTCTTTATTTTTCTCTTTGGCAGCAAATTGTTTCGGACAAATGGGTTCTGAAAATTATTCATTAAGGTTACAGATAGCAGTGGGAGGAAATTCTTCCTTTCCAGGGGCCATGCCTCATCCTGCAGATCAGACCCCTGTTTCCACCTGTTCTTCATCACTTGCTGTCCCAAGGAGTGATAGAAACAGTTCATCCTTCCCAGATGGGTAAAGAGGTTTTAGTCCAGGATGATTCTAGTGCCAAAGAAAGAAAATGTCTGGAGGCCAATTCTGGATTCTTCCTTTCTAAACATTTTTTTCCAAATTTAAAATGTCACTTCACAACCTGTTGTTCAAGTTTTCTGGTAATACTAGACTTAAAAGATGCTACAGTACAGCCAGGAGTGAGAGAAGATAAGGAATGAAAACCCCGTTCACAAGGAGGTTCTGTCACTTATGATCAATTAAGGGGATAGAAGGCTATTTGTGTACATCATGATGAGGGGCAAATTGATTTTGGATGGGAAAGCCCCTTTCTCTTCTGATGTCATACAAGTAAGTAGTGTTTATAACCCACATGGCTAGGCTTTTCAGTTTCTTAAACAGGCATATCACCTTCAGAAAGAAAGGTGGTCAGTGTTTCAAGACTAATGTCATAATGGCAGCTGCCATCTGAGCCATCCTTGAAGATCTTGGGCTATTTTGTTGAACTTAAGATATGAAATACCCAAGAAGTCTATTAACAATTGAACATTATTGGGGAGGGGTTGACTTCAACATCTTGTATAAAAGATCATACAGTCACCAACAAGACACATTAGTTTGATCCATTTCTAATCTGTGACATACTGATAGTGAACAATTATAGTATGTAGCCGTGAATAGAACTTCAGTAATTAATAACAG
>NC_056743.1:943677010-943712010 GCF_019279795.1 Protopterus annectens
GAACTCTACCTGTTATATTTCTTGTCTTCTTTTCTATTTTTGTAGAATTACAAAATGGTATTGTCCATTTTAATATCTGCCACCGGATACACTACTGAGTTACTCCATAATGTACAGATATCTTCACAATAAAAAAAGTACTTGCAGAAGTCTGAAGAATAGTTTATAATTGAGGTACTTCCTGTTCTAGAGGTTTGCCGAGTTGTCAGTGCCATCATGCAACTCTTTTAGCTGTTCAGAGATGCGTGTGTTCAAAGCGTCGATTTGAAGATGGTATAAACGGCTTCAGAAGATTCTGCGGAAAACTGTAAACTATTTAGACAAGTCAAGGCTTACAGAGGCTCGAGGGCTGCTTGAGACACTCCAACAATCAGAGCACTCATTATGTATCAAAGAAGAGAAAAAAAATGGGGAGAAGAAAAAATAAATAAAAAAAAAAACCACCCTCGGATCCATTGAATCTTCGGGTCCGCTACATAACCAAAGCCACCAACAAAACAGTTGCAACATCAATTAAAAGAGCATCAAATGAAGCCATCTAGCCCAAACATATAACAAAAACCACTAGGGCATAATAAAACAGAAAAGCGAGCAATTCCCTGACACATAAGTAAGGGCATACAGCCGACTGCACTAAATAGCAGCACAAAACCAATCAGAAACACCACAAGAAATCCCCATTCTCTAAGAAGTTGTTTAACATATATTTCTTATAACTATAAAGGGATATATAATAAAAAGATTGCGATGAAAGTAAACTTAAACTATTCAAATAAACGCTCTATTTTTGTTTAAAGAAATAAAACAACCGGAATGCCAACCAAGTAATAAGAACAAAGAATGATTACTTGACAACTATGAGCAAAATAATAATAAACCTGGGAAACTGATATATTCAAAAGCTTAAGCAATTATGGGGCAATAATCTAAGGTTTAATGATTATATATTATATTTCCTTTCCCCTCCCACAATCCCCTCTCGTTAACCTTGACAAGGCAGAATATTGTTAAAGCATATTTATATAAGGTTTATGTTAAATTTTAACTTAAAAATATCTAAGCTATAGAGAACTAATATTAGTAAAAGAGAAATAATATATAAAATGCTAATAGCTATTAATCTAAATAATTAGTTAGTAGATAAACACAAATTAAAAACACTATATAATGAAGATTAGAACAACACTCACCTGTTGAGCCATTTTCAATTTCCAAGACTTCTGGGTCATGAGAAAAAAAATGATGTTAAAGGAAAGTATAAAGTCCATAATGTAAAAAAAATATTTAAGGGTCTTCTTATTTTCAACTGTTTTCCAGTTAACATTTTCAGCAATCCTTTTAAAACTTGAACTATCCCAGTCCATTTCATCTATTTTTTCCAATATTTTATTAGATTTTATGTAACTAATGGCTGCATCTAGTTCTTCAAATATCTTCGGACCATCTTGAAGGCAGATTTTCAGCTTTGCAGGGAAAAGCAGGTGAGCCTTTGTGTTTTTTTTCAAGTTCTTTGAGTAATGGTATGAATGGTTTCCTTTTTGATATGACAGAAGAATAGTCATTATCAAAACGAATGATGATGTCTTTGTATTTAATGTGTGATCTAGACCAGGGCGTGTTCAAAACTATTTCTTTATCATGAGTGGATAAACATTTAACTATGACAGATTTAGAAGAATTACTTTTGGAAATTTTAGAGGAAGACTAGGACCTGTGGGCTCTTTCTGTGCCAAAAGAAATCGCTTCAGAAAGCTGTAAAATTTCAGGCAGCCATGAGGTTAAAAACTTCTCCAGATTATTTTCTTCCAAGTTGTTTGATAGTCCAAAGATCCTGATGTTATTTCTTCGAGATCTATTTTCTAGATCATCTATTTTTGTTAGAAGCAAGGTATTCTGCTTTAGAAGAAATTCTAAGTTATGTTCATTTTTCTGTATTCTACTGTCCATGTAATTTAAAGATATTTCAATACCAGTGATTTGTTTCTTCTTTTCTTTAAGGTCTAGATGAATTGTCTCCATTTGTTGCGATATAGTTTCTTTAAAATTGTCAATCTTCATATTCATTCTGTCAAATTTTGTTGATAGTTCCTGTATAGTAGTTAAGAGTTTGAAACTCTTTTTTACAATGCGGAGTCCTGGTGAGAAGCTTTAGTAAAGCTCATGTTGAAGTCAAATGCCAGAAAGTTCTCTTGTATTTTGACAGAAAAAAGTTGAAAATAATTAAAAAATATTTTAAGACTAAATTGACTATGAAAGGAAACTAAATATATATATAAAAAGTTTTTATTTAGTTATAATTAAAAATTCTTGTCATAAAAAATATAAAAAGGCAGAGCTGAGAGAAAGTGCTGTTACTCAAGTGTCATGCTAAGCCACGCCCCTTTTTAGTGTAGCAGTTTCAACGTACAGTTTTTGTATACATGCTTTACTGCTGCCTTAATCACATTATTTGTTGAATTTTCAAAGTGACTAACATGATGCCATGCATGTTCACTTGTCAGAATAGGTGGGGCAAGGGGCAGGAAAAAGGGTGTAGCTTCAGTCCAATTTAGCCTGTTCCAAACGTAGAAAAATCTAGTAAGTTGAAGTAAATGGGCTGAAAGCTTATCTAGCCAAGTATTAGCAAATAGGATGCAAACAGTTACAAATATGGTTGTTAATTCATTATATGTTTGGAAGATCTGGTAACATTAGCTAGCAGTAGGCATACAGTGATCATATGCAGGAGACCAAAGCCTAAATACAGGCTGAGGAGTCTGCAGATGTGGGTTCTTTGTCTGTCAAAGATAAAAAAAATTCAGACAAGAAAAATCTGTATTTGCTAAGTTGACCAGTATTAAATGGATATATTCTCCGTATTCTGGCGCTGTCTTAATATATGAAGGTTCAACAGTAGTGCTACTCTTAGGTTTTTAACTAAGATGTTTAGTTAAACTGTAAGTTGAATTAGTACTGTTGTGTTAAACTCCACTTTCATCACAGTAGATAAATTACCATTTTACAAAACTGTATGAAAATCACAATAAATACCAGCAGTCTTTGCAATACAAATAGACTGTATGGTCAAATTTTTTTGTTTCCAAAATTCAGGCTGTTTGGTTCCTCATTTAGTGAAAAATAAGTCACTTGGGACATGAGTTGCATTTGCTCATATTAATGGACGAGTCTACTACTGCTTTTTTGTTTAATTTTCCTAAAGCATGGTCATCTGGCAGTGATGAAATGCAAGAATTTATGTGCAACATGTACAAAGTAATACAATCAAAGAATTCAAAAGAAATAGTGTAAAATACCACAATAAGGATTAAATATGAGCACTGTTAAAAATGCAGCAAGAATAGTAAGGATGTATGGTGTCAGTAGTTTAGGCTAATGTTGAGCATATGATGAATAAGGAAGTAAATATACTATAAAGGTAGAGAGGAGATATAAATATAGGGAAATAAAGAATGAAGTATGGAAAGGTAGGTAGATGTGGTAAAGGAAGAAAGAATAATTGGGCATCTAAACATGAAAGGAGGGAAACAAGGATGAAGTGTAGAGAGATGTGCTACAACTGTGATCAGTGTAGGCTGACAGAGAGGGGGAGAGGATTTGATAGGTAGAGATATGAAAGAGAATGCAAAAGGAGCTTTTCTTCCAAGACTAACTTCTGGCTTCCTGCCACATACTAAGGTATGCCTTAGGTGAAGTGCTGATCATAATTGTTGTGTGTGTGTGTGTGTGTGTGTGCGCACGAGCACGCATGTGTATATGTGCATGTCTCTCCTGCAATAGACTGTCATCTTTGTGAGGATTAATTTCTTTGCATTGTGCCCAGACAGTGCAGAGAGAGAGACTGTATCTCCAACATCCCTGAACTGGAGCAAAGGAATAGTCGGAGAATGAATAGTTGAATGAATGAAGACACTTCTCAACAACATCAGCACCTCCCATTAGCTGTTAACAATAAGGGCTAGATACAGAAAAATGGCTGTGCACCTTGGCATTAGCCTACCTCCTCTGATTTGATATGAGCAATCAAGTACCTGACAGTAAGTGTGATAAGTTTAAGCAGGGGCTTAGGATATGAAACATTTTACAAGCAAGAGGCCTGGGAGATGAACCATTTACAGGCTGCCTGTGTCCATTATATACTTAGGTGCCAAACAAAGGATGAATTTCCTGTTCCCCATCCAATTGTCCACATTGCACGTGAATTGGGTTACGGAAGAACTCTGCTTCACATGGATGGGATGCCTGACTGGGTAATCTCTGAGGTACATACCTCTCTCTCCAGCAGCAGGGCCTATTTATATCACAGTCGAGGGTTAAGTAGCAAAGTAAAAAAAAAAAATCAGTAAAACAAAATACCTATGGGCACTGCAAACTGCTGTCATCATTCAGTGATGCTACAACCAAAAGCTGACGCTGTTATACACAGAAATTCTAATGGTGCAGTAGTGATTATGGTGTGCAATGCTTCACATTATCTGAGGTCAACATTGCAGAATGAGTGTTGCTATTGTTTGTGAAGTGGTTGGATCACCCCAGTCAAGTGTTGCTTTGAGCTGCAAGGTGTTTACTCTTAAAACCTTTGTTTGTCATCACTGCCCTCCAATGTTACTTGTACTTCACCTACCCCAAAGGTAAGTTATACATTTATGTGATTTTCTTCTGCATTATTTGCTACATTCTGTCAGTCTACTAGATGTAGTGCATCATTACAATTTTATGCTGATGTTGCACTGACTATCTATTCTCATGTATTTTTGTTGACTTTTACAAGCTTCTTATACCACCATGCTTATAAATGCTGGTAATGAACTGTATGAGAGCACGTTTTTAGTTGCGTAATGAATTTGGAAGATTTAGTTTTATGAGAGTACTTCTACTTGACTGCAACCCAGCTGCCCATTGCTTGACTCGCTGATTACACATTCAAACTGGCCCAGCTGATCATTGTGAAACCTCCTGTATTCATTGTTTGTTGTTGAACACTTGCTAATGACTTATAACTGCCACAAATCATGGTTTTGGTGTTAAAATATGAACATGTATTTGGCAATGGAAGAGTTCCTAGGATGTACCAAGCTGAATCCACAGAATCTGTCCCAGAACCTGTAACGGTTAAGAAGTGGACTGCAAAAAAGCTTTGAAGTTTTGAATTTTGAAATATTGTAAATTTGATGTAATGTAAGTGTTTTCTGAGAGTGGCTTCATCACTCCTGCAATCTTGTGTGGCGGCTTCACTCAACGCCTCTACCTCTATAATAGTTCTGGTATGTTATAGTTTGGGAAGAGGCAACATAAATAATTTTAAAATTCAGAATATTTTATCTTTAAAAATTGCCTTCATAATATTGAGGGGAAACCATTTTGCACTCTTCTGAATATGCAAAATATGACACATTCAGAAGATCAGAATTTCAAGGTTTAGAATACTTTGGGGAACACTTCAAGTTGTATCTGTTCTAAAGCCTAGTTGCTAACAGTACTATGTCATATGTACTCCTCTGAACACAATCCTCTCTTGGCTGCCTAAATTGCCATAGCACAATGACAACTCTCTTGGAAGAGAATCTTTTCACTTTTTCAGGACTTAATTCAGTTGCCATCTCCTTTTCTTTCTTAATATAGTCTTGGCTTTTTACTCTGCATACAGTTATATTGGAATCCTGTACAAGGGCAAGTACAACACTCAAAGTTTGCACTTATTTGTGCCTTCGGTGAGCTTCCATCATCCTCTATTTCATCCTTGTGCTCTTACTCTGTTGTGCTTCATCTCAGGTGCTTTCACTAAACTTGTAGGTTTACCTTTGTCATGACTCAGATTGTATAAATGTGCCCTAATTCTCATTTTTACTTGCCTTACTGACATCCACCCTTAAGTATTGATACTGTAGTACTCAGTTTGAGCCCACACAGGGGAAATGAGGATTGAGTTGGGATATTGAGTGCTCGCTGTCGCTCTTTCTCGCTCTGTTTCCCGCACACAACACTTAAAACTGGCATAGATACTAGTCAGTTCCCTGGCCAACTTGCACACCCGCTTGTCATCAAGTTTGCAGTTCACTCCTTAGACAGGTCCAGTACAATACACCATGCCCTATTTTGTCATGGAAAGCTATATAATGGTCAGTTTGGGAAACGCATAGTTGGAAGCATGTAAATGTGTGGCAGGTAAATCATGTCACAGCAGCTTAGTTGGCTGAAGTAATTTAAAAGGTATGTACTTATGGGCTCCTTATCAATAGTACAAAACCCAATAATGTTACAGTGCAACTGAGGTAGAAAAAAAGCAGTGAATTCAGAAACATGCTGTTACACCTGGCAAGGGGAAACCTTGTTACCTTGTACCCTACAACATGGGTGATAGTGCTATACCCCTGCTGCTTATATTAACTCTGTGATCAGTGTGTTTTGGATCAAGTAAGATATTCAAGTTTACCTCATCCTAAGACTTAGTGTATAGTCTGCTCATTCAGCCTGTTAGTCTCACAGTTCCTGGGACTTCATTTATGTGCCTTTGAGTTTCAACAGATGCTCATTTATAATGGATATTGCCTTCACTGAGATATGGATTTATCTTTTATCTGTTGATTCAGTTGTGCCTTAAACTCTGATAGTTTGTTTGCTTTATATGTGCAGACAATGACTGCCATGTCCTGGGCAAGGAAAATGGCCACTCCATCTTTTTCAGTGTTAATTTAGTTACTGTATAGACAGTACCGATATCTTGGATGAAGCAAAACTGTATCACAGCTTTTGTATTTGTGTAGCTTCATAGCCTGGGTGGGACAGTAATCTAGGAACAAGAGGTTGTAGATTAGGATACATGCAACTTCATCATCATGCCCACTCACTGGTGAATTGTTTCTGTCTGCAAGTTCAAAACGATGCTGTTTTCCTGAGTCTGAGGCCATAAATCTGCACATTTTATGTGCTACTGTATACAAGGCTACCTGAATAGAATGTGTGGCAGCTATGAGAACTGGGAGTGCATACTCAAGCTGCTGGAAGAACATTCCCTTAGCAGCTGCCATGTTACATTTTTGCCAAAAAAGAAAGGAGACCTTCTATGATTTTAGAATTGTGTGTAGTTGAAATTCAAGAATATGTTGAATTTCTGATGTTTTTGTGTTGTAATAATTTTCTTTATTTGTTTTGGGAAAACATACTTACGAAACACACACTTTTTCTCAGAATATAGATATTCTTTATTATTTTTATCTATTGTGTATATTGGTGTGGCTGTTTAATATTGCTGGTCTTTATAAATGCTTTCATTTGCATCTTGGAAAACAAAGTGCAGATGGAATTAGATGTGGAAAGGAAAGAGATGACATTCAAGTAACTCTTGTGAGATGGTTCCAACAGTTGATTTAATTTCTGAGAATTGGCTGTGCATTCTGTAATGCTGCTGGGCTGTTATGCCTCATTTTTTATGTTATGTGCTCTTTTGGCCAAGGCCACTTTGTTTTACTTTATAACTTCTGCTTAAAAGATGGCAAATAACTACAGTTGTAGTAGCAGACTTGTAACTGCAATAAGTGGGGAAAAAATAGAGAGAATACTGGGGACGCTTGCCTTACAAGCTGGCAAAAATCAATGCCCTGTGCTATGTTTGAAACAGGATGTGTGAGAAAGGGACATGCATTTTCTTTGTAGATTAATCTCTTTCATGTAGAACATACACACACTGTATTTTAAATATCACAGTATTTAATTGTACATATCAGGTATTCTAAACTGACTGCTATTTTATGAAATGAGACATTTTTGTTTACTTGGGGAATAAATAAGTAAAATAATAGTGTTCCCTGTGTTATGTTGGCATAGTCAACTCCATTCATATAAACAGAAATATGTGCATCAAGGACAGGAGATGAACAATACTGTATTTTTACAAGTTTCATACATAAAGAACTTTTTGGCAAACTTCTCCACAGTAGTTTTATGAATTTCTGTATATTAAAGACAAATAATGTTACCAATGGCTCATTATAATAGGGACATTTTGGGTGGCTACCAGGGGCCTATGGCTTTATGCAGGACCATAACCAACTACAGAAATATAGAATGCTGGTATCTGCTGCTTGACTGCCTGAACAAATTGCTACTGCAGCACAGGTACCACCCACTTCTATATGGTGCTGGCTAAGAGGTGCGGTTTTATTCCCTACCAGAATCCTTTACCAGTTATGACGATGAGGGTGCAGGAAGAAGAGCTGTGACCCCTCAGGGAAAAGAATACGTCTAGAAAGGCAAAGAAGCTATGAAGGTAGTGGACCAAATCCTTCTGTAGGAAGAACACTGGACATGGGAGAAGAACAATGAAATTGGTGATGCTGTCTACACATTTGACATTCCTGGATATGGGAAAACTTTTATTTTAAAGGCTTTTATGGAGTGTTCGCCTGAGCTGGTTTATCAGGAGGTTATCTTGCAACCTGAGAAAATGATTCTGTGGAACAAGACCATTACAGCATGTGAAATTCTCTAAAGGGTCGATGACAATACACTGGTTTCGTATGCTTCATCTGGTACAGCAGGTGTGTCTTCTAGGGATTTTGTAAATGTGTGGCATATTGAAAGAAGAGGAGACTGGTACGTTGCCTCGGGGATGTCAACTACTCATAATGCTAGACCACCACTAAGTAGATTTGTCAGGGGAGAAAATGGTCCTGGAGGGCTTGTTGTGTTGATGTCTCCCAAAAACCCCAATGTGTGCACCTTCATATGGATACTCAGCACAGACTTGAAGGGTCAACTACCTCATTACCTCATACACCAGAGCCTACAGCTGCCATGTTTGAATTTGTCTTTTTCCTGGGACAGCATATTATGGAAGTTTACCGAAGTGCTGAGCGCTAATGTTACAATGACCACACTTCCGTGACTACACTCATTAGTTGTGCAGACACGCAGGAGGATATCTGGAGGGTCCCGTTTACTTACAGTTTGCATATGAATGTCTGGCAGACTTCTTGAAGAGACAGTGTTCTGATTTATATTGATTTTTTTTTATTAAAAGAAGCACATATGTGTCTGGGACAGGAGTAAAAGAAAGAAACTGGGAGTGAACAAAATGAAGAGAAAAAAAAATGACCTGGCCAAGGCATTTGACACAATACCCCACTCGGGTATTTTGACAAACTCAGGAGGTTAGGTACAAACCCATATGTCACTTAGTGGATAGCCAACTGGCTCACAGATAGGACCCAGGAAGTTAGAGTTGGGGAGTCCATCTCTACAAAGAGGCCAGTCACAAGTGGAGTCCCTCAGGGATCAGTCCTCGGACTGCTCCTTTTTAACATTTACTTCTCAGAAGTCAAGGCCAATGTCAGTGGTGTCTGGCTGACTAAATTTGGAGATGCTTGCAAATTAGGAGCGGTCATTGAATCTCACACTAACACAAATGTTCTCCAGGAGGGGATGACACAGACAAACAACTGGTGTCAGAGCCATGGACTAAAATTAAATGCCAAGAAATGCATAACAGTATCCTTTGGGAAGTCATCCATCCCTGGTAACTACCATATTGACAACCCACCCCTTAGAGCTGACCAAGTAGTTAAGGACTTGGGGACACACACAGTGATCTAGCCTTTGATCATCACGTGTCTGCAGCGATGAGGAAATCATTCTATGTTGTGCAACTTATAAACAAAGGTATGGCATCTATTTCCAAGGAAGTCATTGTTCCACTGTATTCGGCATTCATCAGACCTGTCATTGAGTACAATGACCCCTTTAGTATCTACCTAACCAGGCATACCCAATAACTGGAACATCCACAGAGGATCCTTACTAAAAGAATACAGGACGCAAGTAATATGTCCTATACAGACTGCCTCAAGGCCCTATCCCTGCATTCTGTCTCCTACAGGCTTTTGAGGAGAGATCTATGCCTGGCATACAGGGCATTGTCAGACCCTACTCTGATGGACCTCCTGCATATCCACAAAACAAACAGCACCACAGTTACCAATTCTAAAGGCTTAAACCTTATCTGTGATATAAATAGGACCTGCTGGAGAGATAGGTATGTATCCCAGAGACTACCCCGTCTATGGAACATGCTCCCCATCCATGTGAAGCAGAGTTCCTTCCTAACCCAAATCAAGTGCAACTTGAAAATTGGATGGGAAACTGGAAATTCATCCCTGGTTTGGCAACTGTCTCTAATGGACAGAGGTAACCTGTAAATGGTTCATCTCCCAGGCCCATGCTTACACTTATCAAGGGTATCAGAGCTTGTCAGAGATTTGGGATGCATGGCTAAGCTTAAAAAGGCCCTTGTGGTTGTTAGCCTAGTAAACACCTATGAACCTATAAGTTAATCTATTCTTGTTTAAAATGTTGTATCTTTTATTCTTTTTGGAGTGTGCAGTGCCTGTGATATTTGTTGGCACAAAACCATGAATGCTGTACAGGAAAACTGAACCTGATTCTTTGAGTGTTTCTTGAATCCTGCTGATCACTGCCATTGAGAAGGACAGTGATAAAATTGCGTTAAGAGCTTTTACCATACTGTACTTGATCAGAGAGTTGAGCTTTTTAGCTTTTCTTGGAATTTTTAGTTAATCTGTGACATGTGCACTACTTGAAGCTCTCAGTTGTTCCCATTTGGTTGGGACATCCCAATTTAAATATGAAATCAACCATGCAGTCCAGGTATCCTGATTAGCTGGTTGAGTGTCTCAGTTGTGCACCTACCCACCTCCTTTATGATGTGCGAGTAGCATGAATGTGCATAATATTTTGTTGTTTTTTATACGTCTGTAGCAGAAATAGAAACAGTGAGTTCATTTAGCATTGTATATTGCAGTTTCGGCATAAAAACACTGCATAGTCTTTGTGTAGTGCGGCATGAGCCACAGGAAGACCAATGGTAGTACTGTAAGGGAGGACTGGTACCTGCAAAAAAAGGTTAGAATGTAGTTTGGTAAACAGAGTAGCATGGGAGGAGGTGGGCCTGCATTAGCATAGTGAATAATCTAAATGACAACTTATTTTCAGTAGTTTATCCCACTTTCTTATCTAGGACATTAACTCTATTAGTTATGGAACCGGTCTCGTTACAAGTTTTAAATCTGTAAGCACAGCCACATTCTGAACATTAATTAGGTCACTTTTCATTGCTGCAGAACTATGTGAAAAAAATGCATGCTTGCCCACTGATGGCAGAGTGCTGGCTGTCTAAAAATGAAAACAAAACATAGACAGTTTTCTTGATACAATCAACATTTGTTGATCTTCTTTCGGCTTTTCCCGGTTAGGGGTCGCCACAGCGGAACTCCAGTCTGCTAATGATTGGCAGTAGATTTTTACAGTGCCAAGGTGCCAGCTAGACGCCCAACCTTCAACGAAGGCATGCCCCTTTAAACATGTCTTTCGAATGCCACTCGATCTCGGGGAGAACATACAGACTCCACACAGAAGGCACTCCAGCAGAGAATTGAATGGGAGAACCTCTTGCTGTGTGGCGACAACGCTACTGCTGCACCACCGCGGCTTCTGATATGTCAACATTTGTACCTTCTGTAAATTATGTTTTTGGCTTCATTTGGAACTGTCTGGTTGCTACTATGAATCATTTGTTCCTTGTTTGCAATTGCTTGTAGTCATACCTTTGGTTCATTGATTCACTGTTGGTCCAATACTGCTGGGTCATCAAACTGCAGTCAGAGGGCTGGCATTTCCATCATACTTATGTGCTTGCTGGCATTTTCCAGAATTTGAAGGAATTTGGATATTATCTAGAACAACTGAAGTTGGTCTTTAAGCAGTCTGCTTGGATATAGTCGTTTGGAATTTGACATTTTCTATCTTGCCACTCACTTGGAACTGCTGTGGCATTTTGAATATTGCTACCCAAGATTTCCATATATCTTTACTGACAGGTTACATACTACTATGGAGAGGCAGAATTTGATTTTAAATCCTCTTACCTTTCATTTATTTTAATAGTTAGTTTTTTTATTATGTACCAGGTTATATTTATTGGGATTTTTTCTCAAAGCTCCATACTTTATTATTTTTAAATTTCTTAGCATTGCTTTTACAGTTTTTTTTTTGCATTTTAAACAGGCATGCACATATTCTGTCATGGTCGTTTTTTAATTATCTATCATTTATATGAAGTGCATATGATTTAAACTAAAGTTTCCAAGTATGGTTTCTTATTTTCAATGATTAAGTCAGCAGTGGTCTGCACATATGTTTTGCACAATCCAGCTATTTTATTATTATAGCAAATGTGATTGGAAAAAAAAAATTGGAAAAAAATCTGCCCAGACTTGGTCATTGTTTCATATAATCCGTATTATAATTCCAAACCTGAATTTATAAGATCCAAGCCTTCATCCTCCAAATCACTGGATAACAGTTCCAGTGCTATACATTTTTTTGCTTGATGTTCATGTTGCTTGATAGTGTTAGGCATCTGCATGCATTATTTTAAAATTAATCCAAGTCAATTGGCCTGGCAGGACTGCTACTCTGTGCACTGAGCTGAAGTATGAAGTATTTATCTGGGCAGTTGAGACTATTAGTGAACAGTGCATTTTTTAAGCCTGGTGGCTTGTTGCAGCAATGTCATTCAGGGCTGGCACTCCCCAACCAAAATACTGATCTCACAGAATCCTTCATTCTTCCTCTGTGATTTGTGGAAATAGTATGACTACTAACTAATGGCCCCTTTATTAGGTACAATGTCTCTAATAATATTTTGTTCAAGCAGTGATTTGCAGTTCCTACCTGTCCTGTATAAAAATCTAGGCTCCCCACCAACATATTTCATAATCTCTAACTTGCCCTTAAAAATGGTCCAATTTTTACCACTATTTATTTGACATCTTTACTGTTTGACGCATAAGGGATCATCATCCTCATTTTTGTATACTTCCTTTCTTTATTGGCATTATTCTGCACATTTAGCACCTCCCTACTACCTAAAATTGGCTTAAACTTTGTCCCCCAACCTTTTTAAACTCACAACCAGTGTTATGATATTCCCTTTCTATGAACATTGAACTAATTTTAGATACTTCCATTTCAAATAATTCCAACTCGGAGCTCATACGTGTTGCCCTAATAGTCCCTTATAAATATTTCACTTGGTAAAACCAGGCTGACAGATCTGAAAATCTAAATAATTATTGGAAAAAGTCTCATTTCTGTGTATTGTTGTAAACTTTCTCCTATTGTCCTTACTAAGGATAATATCCAAATAATTTATAGCCTCATTGTTAATTACCTGTAAACCTAAGAAAGGATGGGATATTTTTGATGTATTCCAAAAAAGATTCATTATTCTCATCTTTGTTCCTGCAAATTATAAGGATACCATCCAGAAAGCGGAAATACCTTAACCATTTGTCAGAAAAATTGCTGTTAAATGTATATCTGGCCTCCCAAGCATAAAAAAACAGGCTGGCAAATATGGGTGCACAATTTGCACCCATAGCTACTCCCCTGAGTTGTTTAAAATAGACCCCTTCAAATGTGAAGTAGTTGTTGGCCAGAATCACTTCCATGACCAAAAGAATAAATCTGATCAAAGTTTCATCTAACCTGGTAAGACTCTGTATTGCTTCTTCAAATAATTCTATGCCTTCCTGGTGGGGGATGGATCCATGTTCTATTTTAGGCAAGAGGTCCCAGGAATCCTTGACCATGTAATCAATCGGTGCTATGGCATTTTTTACTACCCTGTCTATAAATACCCCCAAGGAATATGTAGGGCCATTCTGCACTAATATTACTCTAAAAGGGGATTCTCTATTTTTATGTACCTTGGGTATGCCAAAAGCCACGTGAATAAGTATATGTTCACTCTTTAAAAACTCATATACTTCCTCTGAAATACCATCCTGGAATAGAGAGTCCTCCTTCCAACTGTAATTGATTTTTTCTATGGGCTATATAAATTTCTTTCTTAGAAACCTCACAATTTTTATCGGTATCCTAAAATATCTCTAATATAGAGTTTATGTAATCCATTTTGTTGAAAAATATAACCCCCCCCCCCCGGGTCAGGCTTCATAACTCTTAATTCATCGTTTTCATGGAACATTCTAAGCAGCTCATTTTCTTCCTTGGTTAGGTTATAGTGTTTCTTTGACTTTCTACTATTGCTATTACCATACATTAAGGGATACAAATCCATAGAACATGCCCTTTCAAATGCTGATATTGTCGGGTGCATTGGTGGGTAAACTTTCCTCTTTAAATTTGTCCCAACATCCATGTTAGGTTCAGTATTTTCATCTTTAAAAAACACACTCTGATTTAACCTCCTATTGAACAGTTTTAGTTCAGTCATGAACCGAATAGTAGGGTACATACTTAAACCCTTTACTTAACAAGGTGAAACAACTTTTGTCCACCTTTAAATCAGTATAGTTAAATATCTTAAAACTTCCATACTTTAAACCTCGATCCTCTCCCCCCCCCCCAAGGGTTCTGGTGGTGTTGAAAAAAATCCTTGTGTTGGTTTTTGTTTACCAACCATTCCGACCTTCTTAAAGGTGGGTATTCTCTCTCATATTCATCTGTCTCCTCATCAAATCCCAAATTGTTGCTCCCTTCATATTCCTGTCCTTGTTCAGAATATAACCTACTATTTTAATTCCCTACACCATTTTGTTCAGAATATGCGTTCGGTAATATGTATGCTGTTTTTTTATTATAGTCACTCTCATCCCTGCCCATTTTTTTCTTTTTCCTGCATTTTTTCATCTACAATGCAGAAGCCAAGCACTGAAATGCAGAACAATGATATTATTAATCTCACACAACTAGTTGGTGAAAAACTGACTCAACTCAACAGACTACAAAACCCAGGAGGCAGTGAGGCTGGTAAACAGCCCAATGTACTTTCAGAAGTCCTGACCAATCAAGGTGACTTATCTGAGTCACCACTTGAATGAAGGGGAAGGACTGAGGGGAACACCATGCCTAGAGGACACCAGGTGGATTTGGGACTGTACAATAATGATGGCTTTAACTTTGAACAATGGGCCAGAACGGATATTTGTTTTTCTAGCAATGACAATGTGAACAGTAACAGGCAGTTGCCTAAAAGCTTTGATAACAAAATGAAAGAATTTGAGAGTAAACTTTTTAAAATGAAGGGGTTGCAGTGTGACAACCTGTACTTAACTGAAAGTCATAAAAATAAACGGGTCGCTAGGGGACCAAGGCTTTATAAATTTCCAAATGTTTTGAAGGCAGGAACTGTGGAAACAGATGAGTTAATTAGCATGTTTGACAGATTTGGATATGAATTAATGTATTTTATTATAAAAAATTATGTGAAAATGAATACATTGTTAGATGAATTGAGTGTGCTTAATGAGGAAATCACAAATGATTCATTATTCGAATCCAGTGTTGTCAGATATGACAATGTGGTTAAAAAAGTTGAAAATTATGTTAAGGTGAATATTGATAGAAAAAGAAAAAAATGGGCAGGGATGATGGTGAATATAATAAAAAAAACAGCATACATATTACCGAACGCATATTTTGAACAAAATGGTGTAGGGAATGAAAATATTTGGCTGTATTCTGAACAAGGACAGGAATATGAAGGGAGCAACAACCTGGGATTTAATGAGGAGACAGACGAGTATGAGAGAGAATACCCATCTTTAAGAAGTTTGGAACAGTCGGTAAACCAAAACCGACAACAGAATTTTTTTTCAACAGCCCCAGACCCCGAGGGGGGGGGGGAGAAGATCGAGGTTTGTGAATTAAATCATGAACGTAACCTTGGGGTGAGCTCTCTGAATGACAGTGAGGAGAATGTTATTAAGGAAGGGAGGGTTTTAAAGTATGGTAGTTTTAAAATATTTAACTATACTCATTTAAAGGTGGACAAAAGTTTTTTCACCTTGTTAAGTAAAGGGTTTGTTTGTACCCTACTATTCTGCTAAGCTGGTAGATGTCATGAGTGAACTAAAATTGTTCACTAGGAGGTAAAATCTGAGTGTTTTTTCAAAGATGAAAATATTGAACCTAATGTGAATGTTGGGGCAAATGTAAAGAGGTAAAGTTGTTTTTAACCCACCAATGCATCCGACAATATCGGCATTTGAAGGGGCATGTTCTATGGATTTGTATTCCTTAATGTATGATAATAGCAATAGTAGGAAGTCAAAGAAACACTATAATCTAACTAAGGAAGAAAATGAATTTATTAGAATGTCCCATGAAAACGATGAATTAAGAGTTATGAAGCCTGACAAGTGGGGGGGGGGGTTGTATTATTCAACAAAATGGATTATATAAACTCTATATTAGATATATTTTATAATACTGATAAATAAGAGGTTTCTAAGAATGAAATTCATATAGCCCATAGAAAAATGCAGTTACTGTTGGAAGAGTCTTTATTCCAGGAAGTTATTTCGGAGGAAGTATTTGAGTTTTTAAAGACTGAACATATACTTATTCCGGTGGCTTTTCATGTTTGGCATACCCATAGTCCATAAAATATAGAACAACCCCTTTTTAGAGTAATACCAGTGCAGAATGGCCCTACATATTCTTTGGGGGGTATTTATTGACAAGGTAGTAAAAACTACCATAGCACCGATTGATTACATGCTTAAGGATTCCTGGGATCTCTTGTCTAAAATAGAACATGGATGGTATAGTGAACAGGTGGGTTTTGCTACGATCAATATTGATTTATTTACATCCACCCTCCCAACAAGAAGGCATACAATTATTTGAAGAAGCAATACGGAGTATTACCAGGTTAGATGAAACTTTGATCAGATTTATTATTTTGGTCATGGAAGTGATTCTGGCTAACAACTACTTCACTTTTGAAGGGGTCTGTTTTAAATAACTCAGGGGACTAGCTATGGGTGCAAATTGTGCACCCATATTTGTCAACCTGGTTTTATATGCTTGGGAGCTCAGATATATATTTAACAGCAATTTTTCTGACAAATGGTTAAGCTATTTCCATTTTCTAGATGACAATCTTATAATGTGGAGGAACAAAGATGAAAATGAATCTTTTTTGGAATTTGTCAACAATACCCCATCCTTTCTTAGGTTTACGGGTAATTTTAATGATGAGGCTATAAATTATTTGGATATTACCCTTAGTAAGGACAACAATAGGAGAAAATTTACAATAATACACAAAAAACAGACTTTTTTCAATAATTATTTAGATTTTTAGAACTGTCGCCCTGATATTACCAAGCAAAATATTTACAAGGGACATTTAGTCAGGGCAGCACATATATGCTCTGAGTTGGAATTATTTGAAATGGAAGTATTGAAAATTAGTTCAATGTTCATAGAAAGGGGATATCCTAAAGAATTAATGGTCAACATTGGTAGTGAGTTAAAAAGCGGTTGGAGACAAAGTTTAAGCTACCTTTAGGTAGTAGGGAGGTGCTAAATGTGCACAATAATGTCAATAAAGTAGGGCAGTATACAAAAATGGGGATGGTGATCCCTTATGCATCAAACTGTAAGGATGTCAAACAAATAGTGGTAAAGAATTGGACCATTTTTAAGGGCAACTTAGAGATTATGAAATATGTTGGTGGGGAACCTAGATTTATATACAAGACAGGTAAGAATTGCAAATCACTGTTTGAACAAAATATTATTAGAGACATTGTACCTAATAAAAGGACCACTAATTGTGGAGCTTGTAACTAATGGAGACAGTACCCTGGTTCTAGAAGAAATTACCTTTGAAATTAGATTGCAAAAGGGTAATTGCAAAATGAGAGGTGTGGTATATATCTGAATATCTAGGATGTGGGCATTACTATGTTGGCAAGACAGAAAGAAAATTTAAAAAAAAGAGTATATGAGCATGTATATGCCATATAGAGAGCAAACACTAGTAATGCCTTATTTAGACACAGTATCGAGTGTCCAAATTTTACTAGATTTAAATTTGGTATATTGGAAGTAGTCCCTATGCACCCTAGGTGTGAATGGTGTGAAGTGAATTTAGAGTTAGCTGAATTACAATGGCAAATTAGGTTGAATGTTGTTAATGCACCTGGCATTAATGGCAACATCTCCCTACCACCAGTACTTAAAAAGAAGGCATTAAAATTTTAAATTACAAACTATAATAGCACTAAGTTTTTATTATTTGTTTCTGTATCTCATGCATTTATGTATATTGCATCTTATTTAGTATGGCTGTCTTTAATGATATTAAGAAGGTGAGTATTTTATATTTGAATATTGATTTTTAGAGCATATATTTTTATAGTTCATGTATTGTATTAGTACTTTGCATTTAACTATAAACACATTCTTTGTTGTACAAAATATTTTACTATAGATTATAGTAACATAATTTTTCAAGTGATTTCTTATGTGGATTTTAACCTGTGTGTGAAGATTTATGTATAAAAGCACAGGTCACTTTAAATGTTAATATGGATGAAACAATTAGTTGATTGAATTAGTATAAATGGAAAGTCTTGGTGTGTAATGGCTTTGCTGATGAGGTCTCCTACTTGTGTTGAGGGACAAAAGCGCTTAACAGTCTTTTTATCTCTGTGGTAAAGCTAATAAACTCAACTGTTTCAAACGATTTGGACTGAAGGTTTGAACTATGTAATGTACTGTTTTGACCTGACTTGTGGGACTACATAAGAGGTTATGCTGTTTTCAATTGAGACAAAAGCCAGAATATTTAATGGCATGTTAAAATATGTATGTCTGGGACAAAGTATGAAATATTTACCATCTTGGGAACAATTTATTCTTGAAGTTTAGGCCGGGCATCTAGACTCTAGAGATTTTGGTTTATGCTGGCAAGAACTCGGGCATTTGCAAAATGTGTAATCCTTGGGTTGTTCCACATCACCCATGCCAATAATAGTAAATTAATTAATTATGCAAAACAAGGAACTGAAAACTGTAGACATTATCATTATTTGTAAACATTAAAAGTACAGAATCAGAAACTATACTCAGATCAAAATGCATGGAAAAATACCAGTAATAGAAAGCATGTGATCTTTTGAACTCCTGAACTGAGTGTTGCACTTGGTGCCGTATCCTTGTTCCATATATTCACTGGTTTATGCCAATCTGTGTGGAATTCCCGTAGAGAATTCTGCTGGAGATAAGTAATAGTATAGCATATACATGACATTATGTTGTGTGACTGATGACTGAAAGTAACTTGCGTCTGCACATAAACCTGTAAAAAGACTGGTGAGAATCATGGAAGAACAAACACAACTGAATTCCAGTAAGAGTATCACTGACATAAAACTATCACATTTTAAAGCATATTTTCAATATGATCCTATTATGAAGAGATGATTCTGACTTTTCCCTGCATAAACTACAGACTTTGCTATACTACAAGGGTAGCAAACAGACTTGAAGGTGGGAAGTTAGGTAGTGACAAGAAGAGGACAAACCTTTGACGTTCTGATTCCGTAGCAAAGGTATCATTGCTCGTAACTCCGAATTTCATTGGTGTAGAAAGGGTTTATAGTTGGTATGTGGTAACTCATATCTCTGTCTCTCAGGAATAAGTGTTTACAATGTATATATCGTACATTGTATAAAGAAATGTTTACAATGTATATTGTACATTGTGTGTTTATTGCAGTGTATATACTCAAGGGGTCCTTGGGCCAGTTCAAATACCCAATTAAATAAATATTGGTGGACTCCTAGTAATATCTCAGAAGATGCAACATCAGACTGGCATATATAGCTATGCAAACACACAAGTTGACAACTGACAAAGTCAGCTTTCATTAACAAGCCCTTTCCCAAACCACTGCATCTCTAAATATACTAATTAGGTGACACCTTTGGATGAGAGGAAACATTATTATGCAACAATTCCCATGAGCCCAATTCAATGATTCCCATTTCAGTTATGTTTATGTTGAAAGAATACCTGTATCTCATGTTGGCAAACTGACCCGTTAGCAGTATGTTTTTCTCATGATAAATTCTACAGTAGTATTGAGTCTGGACTGTGTGAAGAGGTGTATATTTGCAAAGCGTGAAGCAAAAGTTAAATAAATGTTATATAAGACGTACCTACTACCTCTGCAGAGGCATTTAACTTGTAATGTAATAGGACCATGTAATACAAAATAACACAAGCTGCAGTGACCATTGCTGGTCACCAGTCTTTTCCAATCTCTAGAATTGTATTGACTGTTTGTAAAGCTAAACTTGCTGTTGGAGTATTTTGCTCAGCTGCTAGTGTTTGTGTGGCATTAAAAATATATATTTTTCCATTATGAATGTGGAATAATTGATGTTGTGCTATTGTAGACTTCCATTAGTGGCACACTGAAGTATTGTTTACATGAATTAATGCATTATCTGTCAAATAAATAAAATAAAAAATCCATAAGTATTCCACCGTCACTAATGGTAAACAGAAAGCAAACATGAAATAAAATGACATTTTCTGAGTTCTGAAAACCCCACATTTAGGTATGCAAACTAGAATCTCTGAATAAGAATACCTCTTGTCCTTCCTATTACTGATATTTCATTAATGCCTTGGACCATATAGATGTCAGTCTGGTGGCCTGTCTTCTCAATGAAGGGGCCTCATTGTGACCTTACATCTGATGTTAAAGACCATTATGAAGCATTATTCCCACACTCTCTCATGAAAGTTGCTTTAGAAGACTGAATCATGTACTTTGGGGTGTGGGTGTATACTTTGTTCTCATACTAATGCTATTTATAATAAACTGCTAACAAGTAATCTTTGTCAAATATAATTTTTTTTGCTTAGAAAGCAAGTGGGCTTGAAAGCCCCAGTGCACATCATATTTTCTTCTGGACATCATTAGGAAAGCAGACTATAATAAATAATTGGGGCATCAGATGTGAAAGCAGCTTTCAGCACTAATACTCAATGCATTACTTTTCATTCATCTCTTTCTTCTCAGAGAACACCATTTTACTCCTATCAGTGAAGCTTATGTAATTCATTAAGTTTTGAATAGGTACTTATCCGGATTTTTGTCTGTGGCATTGGGCCTCAGAACACCCCTGACTGCTCTATTATTTCTTGTTAATGCCATGTGTTTGCACCTCTTATTCTATTTGGGAGTTCTCTATGTCCTGTCTTTCATGATTGCCGCTATCACTTCCTCGTTCTACTTTACTCTTTCCTCATGACTTTTCTGTATTCCTTTGATCATTTCCTTTCTCTTATCATTTCTCGCCAACTTTCTTGGATTCTGTCCTCCAATTAGTTCCTGTCCAGTCCCACTATATTCTTTCCTTCCTAATTAATCAGTCCACTGCATCTTTTGCTCTGATATTCTGCACTTTGAACCTCCCCCAGTTCTTCTGCATACCCCATTATCCTCTGTCACAGCAAAGCTCTCTAAGCCAGACTTCTGCTTGTCCATAGTAGGCACAGTTGCATGCTCTGTGTCTCATTTGTTTAGCAGCCTGTCCTGTCTGTTTCATGCTGCTTGTGTTTGGAGATTGTTCTTAATTCATTTTTACCCCACTGCTCAAATTCCCATCAGATAGTCAAATTTACAGGTAACTGAACGTAAGAGCTGAACAAATACCACTTAATGTACCTTATTTGGGGATAATAAGAAGGCAAACACCAGCAACCATGTAATTAGTTCACTCATAATTCTATCTGAACAGCAGGCGCACAGGTAAAAAAAAATAGAAAAACAATATAATTTCCTTGAGGCCCCTATCAACAGTTTAGAATTACTATGAAAAAATGATTTTAGTATATAAACTTTGTGATCCGATGATATCAATTTTCATTCTATCCTTAACTTATGGGATTGGATCTGACTCAGTCGTTACAATAGCTCATGGTAACCAAAAAACACTCAAGCTCCTCCTTTAGCCACAATGCACCCTTCCTAAGTACCCCATATCTCATTTGCTGCTATTTGTGTTGGATGTGGTGATGTGTTGCTCTCGAGCAGGTAAGTGTATTTAACAGAATTTAAAACTTGTCTCTTCTAAATAGTTTTTTGGAGCTTCTCTGTTTCTTTCTAGCTTTAGCTTATATGCCTCACCTAGCAACTGCTTTCTTGCTGTTATTTCCCTTTTCTGTTTGTATGAAAGTACCTGTGAATACTATCACTAGTATTCCTTCCCTTTACACTTAATGTATTCCCTTATTACCATTGCTGCTGTTTTCCCTCATCATTTTTCTCTTCCATTTCTCTTTAACAAAAAAAAAAAAAAAAGAAAAAAAAAAAGCTTTCTGTTAGTCTTTTTGCTCAACTTGTTCTCTCTTCAGTATGTCAGAAAAAGATAAAAGTCAGGCTGGCTTTAAAAAGTGTGGAAAGTGTGGTAGAAAAATGCCTTATTCTGATTCACATAAATTGTGTATATTGTTTGGGACCCCACAATTTCCAGGAAGATTGCTAAATATGCCACATGTTCAACTGCAGAGTTCTGGTTGAAAGCAAAAATAATCTGATTCTTAAAGGTCTACTTCCATCAACATTCAGTGAGACATTATCTAGAGCTTCCCCTCTCTGATGAGCAAAAAAAAGGGCAAATCAATATCATCTAGTCCTTCCTCGTATTCCTCAAAAATTTCTCAAAAAAATCTCCTCTCTCTCTCTCGGGCTTTGGCTTGGGTTAGCTCAGCTCTGGCTTCTGCCTCAGGAGGATTATCCTTGTAGAAGGGATGGACTAGGAACCAGAGGCTCACCCCCTTGGATCCAGAGTCCTGTCCCTTTCTCAGGAGGTCAGCCTTTGGGGTTTTGGAGAGAGCCATGTCTGCTTTAGCAGCTCAGGTGGCCCCTACCTCCTTGGATCTTCAGCCTGCAACCCTATCATCTCTGCATACAGAGTCTCAACCTTTCTCCACAGGGACAGCGAGTACTAAAACCCAAGGCTTCCCAGCAGGGCAATTCCCATTTCTTCTTGTACCTCTCCAAAGCATCCCTCTGAGGGGGTCCCTAAGAAGAAGTTGTGCAAGAGGTAGCACTTGGATTTCCCAGAAGAATCCATCACTGAAGACAAAGACTTTGATGAGGGTGAAGTTTCTCCAAGGTCACCTCTTGACGATGTCTCCTTTGGAGACATCCTGGAAGTTCTGAAACAGAGAGGTGATTGGAAACCCAACAATCCTTCATCTGAGGAGTTATTTTACCCGGAGGCTTTTGGTACCTGCCAGTCTACCTCCTGGGTGACTCTGCCCACTAACAAGCTCATTGAGTTGATCTCTCAGTGGGCATGGAAGCCCCCAACACCTTTGAGCCAATCTCTAAGAGACCAGACAAAATTATTACCGCTCCTGAGGACAAACAATTTTGGACAAAAGGTGTGTGCCTGTGGATGCCATGGTCATGGTGGCTGCCATGAAGAAGAAACTAGCTGATAAAAATTCCTCTATCCATCCCCCAAGCAAGGAGTCTCAGGTGATGGATAGGTTTGGGAAGTGTGTCTATGCTTCAGCGACCTTCTGCTTACGGTCCCAGAACTACACGGCACACTTCATTAAGTTGCAGAGGGATCTGATTAAAGAACTTTCAGATACCCTCTCAGGATCTGTTTCTGAGGAAGTACAAGCCTCTTGTTACTTCCCAGTTGGCTTACCCTGTAGTCTATGTATAACTTTTCCATGAGGCTCATTTCACATGTAGCCAAAGCAGTGGGTTCAGGCATGGTCATCAGGAAGCACATCTGGATGTGCTTGTGTGATTTTGTGGAGCCTTTCAAGTCTGTGTTCATCAGTGCTCCCTTTGACGGCATGTCTTTATTCAGCCCTAAAGTAAGAGACACATTGTCCAGGTGTGAGAAAGATTGTAAGACCCTATCTGCAGTGGTGTGCATTTCTCCTCTCCATAAGAGATCCTCTCCAGGAATCAGTGAAGCAGAGGAAAAATGTGGTACAGAAAATCCTAAGGGTCTTTTAAAAAAGTAGTTCCCCCAGTGGCAGAGGGGGAAACTCCAGTGGTAGATGCCATACTTGAGGCAGAGGTGGCCCACAGAACCAAGGGTCCAGAGAAACTTTCTTTGGCAGACCTTTCCAGTGTTCCTGAATTGGAGGCCTGATTGTCCTCCTCTGGAGGTGAACTGTCCCTGCACCAGAGAGCCTGGCTGGAAATAACATTAGATATATGGGTGCAGAGGATCAATTCCAGAGGATATATTGTATCCTTTCCCTTCCTCCTCCCCAGTGCAGAAAAATCCCTGATGTTCCACCCAGTCAGAGGAAACAAGCAGCTATTCAGGTATAAAAGCTGCTAGAAAAATGAATCATCCAAGAGGTCCCACCAGAATAGAGAGGATCCAGAACATACTTAAGATTCTTTTTAGTGCCAAAGAAAATGGGGAACTGAAGACCAGTCTTGGATCACAGCAACTTGAACAAATCAGTTGGAAGAAACAAGTTCTGAATGGTCATGGTTCAGTCTATTCTCTGTTTCTGGAAAAGGATGACTGGATGTGCTTGACAGACCTTCAGGATGCATATTATCACATAAAGATGAACAAATGATCCAGAAGTTACTTGTGCTTCTGGCAGGGAGCCAGTTATTATCAGTTCAGAGTACTGCCCTTTGGTCTCAGCACAACCTCCAGGGTATTTACCAAGTACATGGCAGTAGTAGCAGCTCACTTGAGACTGCATGAATGCCAGGTGTTTCTGTATCTAGTTGATTGACTCATTTCCATCCTGAGCAGGCATCAACTATTGAAGGCAAGAGACAATGTTCTCCAGATGTTTGACTAGGGATATCTATAAACTGCTAGAAATCCTATCTAGAACCCGCTCAGAGTTTAAACTTTTGTATGAGCAATTCTCAACACAGAAAGGACAATAGTCTCACTCCCCTCTTCAAGAGAGGAGACAATTGGGTCACAAGTCACAAAAATAATCTGCAGTAACAAGATCTCTGCATGGCTTGTTCTTCAGACTTTAGGTTCCATGGCTGCAGCAATAATGCTAGTCCCACTGGCCAGATTTCATATGAGAATTCTGCAACAGCTGCTGATATGTTGTCCCATCTCACCTTCATTCTTACAATGATGGGTTCGGAGCCGATCCTCGGCTCCGACTCGGCGGAATACTTAGCTGAAAGTCTCAAACTTAGCTCATGGCAAGAAGGTATCCCACAATGCAATGGTGTAATTCTCCAGATCTCGTTTGCCGCTTTACAAGGTTGGATGCACTCATCTTGGCCATGGCTAAGTTGTGATTGGAGCTGAGTGAGTCTTCAGAGCCGGCGGGATCCACCTTTGAGCTGATAAAGAGTGTCTTGTCTACCCATTCAGTACAACAGAGGGATATCAGTACTTGTCCCCCCAAGGCACTGGCTACTGTCTCAGCACCACCCATTCCTCAAGACAGCAGAGACCCAGAGCCTCAGGATCCCCCATTGGGAAAACCCCTCTCATCAGAGGCCTCCCCAGAATATCCTTCTGAGGAGCCACCTCGAAAGAGAACTTGCAAGAGGAAGCTTGGTGACTCCCCATATGAGTGCATCACTTCAGACACTGACTTCGATGAGTTGGAAGGGTCCCCATGGTCGTCCTGTGACGATATCTCATTTGCAGATATTCTAGAGATCCTCAAGCAAAGAGGCGGCTGGCAGACCACCCCCCCTTCTGATGAGGAGTCAGTGTACCTGAAGGCTTTTGGGTCTCAACCTTCAGCCTCCTAGGGGTGTCTGCCTTTCGGTGAACTAATGGACCTGGTTAGTCAAAAGGCGTGGGAGTCACCCGACACTACGGAACTGGTCCCTCGGAGGCCAAATAAATTTTTGTCAGCTCCTTTGGGCAAGGAATTTCTAACAAAGGGAGTACCCATAGATGCTATGGTGGTGGCAGCAGCTACCAAGAAGGAACTTGCAGGGACTTAATCGGTTCATCCTCTGAATAAAGACACTCGAACAATGGACAGATACAGGAGCGTATTGTTTCTACAGTGACTTTCTCACTCCGATCACTGAACTACTTATCCCATTTCATGAGGCTACAAAGAGATCTCTTGAAAGAGCTGGGAGAATACTCTACAAGGTTCATTAGCTGCAGGGGTGAATGAGAAGGTCTCCTCCGAGCTATCTACTATAAATTCCATTGTCAACTCCTCTATGAGGCTCATATCATACGCAGCAGATGGAGCAAGCAGGGCAGTGGGTTCTGGAGTTTCCCTTAGGAGATACTCCTGGATGTGCTTGTGTAATTTTGCAGAGGCCTTTAAGTCTATCTTTACTAACACCCCTTTTGATGGTTCTTCATTCTTTGGACCCAAGGTAAAAGACACACTAACCCGGTGTGAGCAGGAAGGAAAAACTATCTCTGCCATTGGAGTATGTTTTTCTGTACCTTCAAGACCTTATCCTAAAGGTCAGAAGAGTGGTTCAAAAGATGCCAGAGATTTTTCCAAGATGCACTGGGTGACAACTTCTCCAAGGGCGGGGGGGGTAATAATGGTAGATGCCACCCCAGAGGCAGAGGAGGTCAGCAAAGCCAGGGTGACTATGATTCCTTTTGCGGGCACCCTTATCAGCCCTCCTGAAAGGAGGCTCGACTGCTCTACATTGGAGGCAGTCTAAGGATGTTTATCAATGTAGCCAGAAGCCTGGTGAAATATCACAAATGACAAATGGGTACTAAACATAATATCCAGAGGATACTTCATCCCCTTTTCCAAACCTGTCCCACAGACTAAAGCACACCTAGATGTTCCACTCAATCTAAGGGAACAAGCAACCATAGAGATTCAAAAGTTACTCCACAAAAGAGTCATCCAAGAAGTCCCTGCAGACCAAATAGGATTCGGAACTTACTCAAGATTCTTTTTAGTACCAAAAAGAACAGGGGACTGGAGGCCCATATTATAACTAAGCAAGTTAAATTAATCTGTCAAGAAGTCAAAGTTCCAAATGGTGACACTGCAGTCTATACTTCCCTTATTTAGGGAAAGACAGTTGGATGTGCTTGATAGACCTTCAAGATGCTTACTACCACATAAAAATAGACAGAACATCAAGAAGGTACTTATGCTTCCATCTGGGAGCCAGCCATTACCAGTTCAGAGCTCTGCCCTTTTGTCTCACTACAGCCCACAGAGTGTTCACCAAATGTATGGCAGTAGCCATGGCTCACTTGAGACATCTAGGATTTCATATGTTTCCCTATCTAGATGACTGGCTCCTATCTGTCACTACCAAGCATCTACTTTTACAAGCCAGGGACCTAACTTTGGGCATTACAGTAAATTTTCAAAAATCATTGCCTTGTCAACATATTACATTCATAGGCATAGATCTAGACACTTCATCTATGGTAGCACATCTTCCAACAGAAAGTTGCAGCACTCAGACAGCAGATACTTCACCTCCTTCCCAAGAACACAGTGAAAGCAAAGATAATTCTACGTTTATTAGGAACAATGACCTCCATGATTACAATGGTTCATCTTGCCAGAATGCACATGATGATTCTTCAATGGCTATTATTCTCCCAATGGTCACTTCAAGAGCTTCCAATGTCCCATCTGATCAGAATAACGGAATCTTGCAAGAACGACTTGAGATGGTGGATACACTCCACATACGTGACAATGGGCAGACCCTTTGTTCCACTTCAACCAATAGCTACCTTGACCACAGATGTTTCCCAGATAGGGTGGGAGGGGCATTATCTGGGAAAAATAGTCCAGGGAACATGAGGCTCACTTGCATATAAATGTTCTAGAGATGAGACCAGTGCTTCTTGCATTGCAAGCACTTAAAGAATCTCTCCCTCTAGAGACTATTGCAATCCACTCAGACAATATGACTGTGGTTTGGTACATAAACAAGCAGGGGGGAACCAGATCTTACCCACTTTGTCGAGAAGCCGTAAGAGTATGACAATGGGCAATTTCTTTCCAGCGCTTTCTAATCACGATGCACATTCTGGGGAAGTCCAGCATGATAGCGGACAAGCTGAGCAGAGCAATCCTAATGCCTCACGAGTGGTCTCTCAATCAAAATTTGGTGGAAATGATTTTCCAAACATGGGGACAGCCTTGCTGTGATCTCTTTGCCACTCCCATGAATACCAAGTGCAGCAACTACTTTACCCTAATTCCCCCTCCAGGGGAGACACAGAGACACTCTTGCTCACGATTGGCCCTTGGGACTTCTATATGCCTTTCCACCATTTCCTCTCCTTCCCAAAGTTATTTAGAAAGCACAAAGCTTGGAAAGAAGGACAGTTCTCATTGCCCTTTCATGACCTTGCCAAGTTTGGTTCCCCTTCCTTTGGCCTCACCTTCAGGAGAAGCCTTGGATTCTGGACCCAGTGCCAGATCTGCTGATTCATATGTCAGTGGAGCTTCATCCTTCTCTCCACACCCTAAAACTGACAGCTTGGCTGCACAACTTCCCAATTTAGTCAGGTTTCATAATTTCACTCCTACGGTTTGACATATCTTAATGTCTTCCCATAAAGCTTCCACTAGAAAGCTGTATTCTAGTAAATGGAGGAGGTTTGCCCTTTGAGCTCAAAACAAGAACATTGATTCTTTCTCTGCACCTATTCATTCTATTTTGGAATTTTTGGTGGAACTGTTCCAACAAGGCTCAGCTGCAGCAACCATCAATGTTCAACTTGCCGCAATTTAAAATTTTCATATTTGTGATACTACTTCCAACTTAATGTCACACAGGTTGTGTAGAACCTTCTTAATTCCTGCTTCCTTATTAAGACCTCCCTTTAAGGAACCTCTTTCTCCTTGGGATCTAAATTTTGTTTTGTCTCATCTCACGTTACCGCCCTTCAAGCCCTCTTTGTCTTCAGACCTCAAGTTCCTTTCATGGAAGACCTTGTTTCTAGTGGCTATACCTTCTGCTAGAAGGGTGTCAGAATTGCAAGCTCTCTCTATTAAACCACTATATTTTATTATTTATAAGGATAGGGTATCCTTGCGTACAAATCCATCCTTTCTACCTAAAGTCTCTTCTCCAAACAACATAAACCAATCTATAGAGCTTCCAGTGTTCTTTCCTAACCATAGCAACAAGGCAGAGTACAAATTAGTTCGACTGGGTGTGCATAGACAACTCAGATTCTATTTGTATAGAACCAAAGACTTCAGAAAATCTGACCAATTATTTGTATCCTTCTCTGATGCAAAAAAAGGATCCTCAGTCTAAAAAAACTACTCTTTGAAATTGGCTTTCAAATTGTATAACTTTCATCTATAATTCAAATCACAACCATTTACCTTTCAAAGTGAAGGCTGATTCCACCATACCGAATTTCTTTGTTTTTACCGTGTTTTGGGTTCCAAATGAAGGGGTGCCACGATTTCCGAGTGGCACCCCTTCATTTCCAATTTTTTTCTTTTGATTTCTTTAATTATTTTAAATACTGCTGTGTTGGAGCTGAAGTCATTACGTGCGAGATGATGTCAGCTCCGTCAGGGCCATCAGCCAGTCAGAATTGAGCTCCTTCAGCTCACATCATCATTTATGTGAGCGGGAACAGCAGCACTCATTTAGATTACCTTCCAGCTGTAAATGCGAGCAGGCAGCACTCTTTTGGACTATTTAGCAGCCCGGGGAATGCTCTTTTAGAATTATTGTAAAGTGTGTTTAAGAGCGGGCCGGGCATACTCATAAGTTATGTTGTTAGCAGCATTTGGATTTCATTATTTAGCAGCATTTGGATTTCATTATTGTTATTGTGAAGTGCATTTAAGAGTGGGCCAGGCATGCTTGTAAGTTATGTTGCTAGCAGCAGTTGGATTTCATTATTTAGCAGCATTTGGATTTCATTATTGTTATTGTGAAGTTTATTTAAGTGTAGGCCGGGCAAGCTCATACGTTATGCTGCTAGCAGCATTTGGATTTCATTATTGTCAAGTGCAGCATTTGGATTTGGATTTCATTATTTAGCAGCATTTGGATTTCATTATTGTGAAGTGCGTTTGGATGTTATTTACCAGGCTGGCACTGTGTATGTGTGTGCACGTGAAAGAATGCTTCCATGTAGTACACCTGGTGACTAGAGGTATTCAGGCTCAAACCCTGTACCTTTGGTACAGGGTGAAAAGAGCCTAAAGTCCCTAGCCACCACCATTGCTGAGCTTTGTCAAATTTTTTTGTGCTAAGAGTTGAGAGCTATGGTGAGTGAGAACTGAATTTGAGAGGTTGAGAGCTATGGTGAGAAGTGAGAACTGAATTCACTACATGATAGCCATTAAGTTTCAGTCTTCCTATTTTTAGGGGACTGCTGATTTGGCATAGTGGTATGTTGCTCTGACTGTAGTGCATAGGGTCCTGGGTTCAAGACTTGCTAGTGAAATGCATGGTGGTAACACAACATTTTATTCTAGCAACCTTCCAAAATTATACAAGCAATGTTTAAAATGTGTCTCTGGTAAGTCCCTAGCCACCACCACTTGTGAGCTGTGTCCAGGTTTTTTGTTCTAAGAGTTGAGAGCTATGGTGAAAAGTGAGACCTTAATTCACTAAATGATAGCCCTTAAGTTTCAGTCCTACTTTTTTTTAGGAAACTGCTGATTTAGCATAGTGGTATGTTGCTCTAACTGTAGTGCATAGTGGGTTCAAGACTTGCCAGTATCATGCATGGTGGTAACACATTTTGTTCTAGCAACTTTCCAAAATTATACAAGCCTTGTTTAAAATGTGTCCCTGGTTTTTGCCCCCCCCCCAAAAAAAAAAAACAAAAAAAAAACTGAAGTTGAAAATAAGTGTGAGAAGCTGTGCAAGATACCTAATCCTATGGCTTACATTACTGTCATTCCATTTAGTGTGGGTATTGAAGTAGACTTTTATGATGGAAATGTTCTGAATTGGGCAGTTTTGTCATTATTGGTTCATTCCCTACAGTACAGCCTACTGGAAAATTTTTCAAACAAATTTAAAATGCGCTGTGTCTAACAAGTGTGCTGTATTATACAAGGAATATAACTTAATAAAGTCAGGAGAGTGTATCAAATAATAGAACACATGTATGTTTCTTGTTTTGTGCGCAAAGGGCCAATGATTTGAAAACAACCCAAGGGTAATCTTTATCCACCAATGGCCAGATGCATTTTCTTTGGATGTGGTGTGTGGGTTTCAGTGCTATTTCAATGAATGTGAGTTTTAAGCGCAGAGAAGTTTTAATGCCAAGTCTATTTTCATTGTGAGACAGTATTGCTTTGTTTAGCAGATGTCTGTTACTGTTTTGTGCTTTATTGTGCTGCAAAATGTAAAAATAAACTCCAAGTAATCATTGTAGAAGTAAAGCAGTATGTACACATTAGTGTTTATGGTAAATGGGGAAACATCGCCAGGTAATGGAACATTGGAATGGCTGCAGGGGACTCTGGTGTGGTGCCATATTTTGGTTGTCTGTTCTTCAGTTTGCGTTTGAAAGTTGGTATCCCACAATTCCATTGGAGTGGGTGTGGTTACGTAATTATCTATGCAAATTAGATGTTAATCAGCATACAGGTTTGTACCTATTTTTCATAGGCCTTGTCCAGATTTTATGTTTCCAGGTTGAGAGGTATGCATTACACTACAGCAATGGCTATGTCATCTGCCTTTTAAGCCAGAATTCCCATAGATATCTGTGCAGCAGCTACTTGGTCTACTCCACGTACTTTTATCACTCATTACAAAGTGGATTTGGCCTCCAGGGACAGGGCATCCTTTGGTTCCACTATGCTTAAAGGTGTGCTCCTGTGAGCCACCCAGGGGTGCTAGGGATGCTTTCCCATCATTGTAAGAATGAAGGTGAGATAGGAAAACATAACATAAAGAAGTTATGTACTCACCATAACATTCCATGTTTGTTGTCCATCTCGCCGATCATTCTTATGAACCCTCCCTCCTTTCCCCTGCCAAAGACTTCTTGTGGACCTGGTAGATTTTCACTACCTTCAGGAGTTTTGTCTCAGCTTGTTTCTCCTTCCAGTACATATAGTATAGACTTAGATATGTGCTTATATGTATATGTTTGTAGATATGGATATAGTGTACATATTGTTCAGTATTAGCAGCAAACAAGATCTGGGAATTACACCACTGCATTGTGGGATACCTTCTTGCCATGAGCCAAGTTTGAGACTTTCAGCTAAGTATTCGGCCAAGTCGGAGCCGAGGATCAGCTCCGAACCCATCATTGTAATAATGAATGGTGAGATGGACAAGAAACATAGAACGTTATGATGAGTACATAACTTCTTTTTATCAGCACAATGATCTAGCTTTCAGTACCTGATGTCGACTCAAAGATCAGCAATACTTGCAAAAAATATCTCAAATGGTGGATTTAATCTGATCAAATACTACAAGGTTACCCATTTGTTCTCCCCCTTCCAAGGCCACAGTGATTACAAATGCATCCTGGCCAGGTGGAGGTTGGGGGCATTTTATGGGCAAAATAGTCCAAGGTATTTGGCCTCCCACAGGGGCCAACTTGCATATCAACATTCTAGAGATGACAGCAGTGCTCTTAGCATTGTAGGCTTTCCAGTATGTTCTTCCATTAGGAATGACTGCAATTCAATCAGCAAACATGTCAGTAGTCTGGCATATTAACAAACAAGGAGGAACCAAATTTTACCCCGTTGAAAAGCTTTGAGTGTGGCAGTGGGCGATCTTATCCAACTGCTTTCTCATAGCAGCACATATTCCAGGGAAGTCCAATGTGATAGCAGAAAAATTGAGCCGGTGCATTTTTCTACCCCACAAATGGTTCCTCAATCAGAATGTGACTGAGGGGTTGTCCCATCAATGGGGTCAGCCATGTTGTGATCTTTTCACGTCTCCCCTAAACAGATTCAACTACTACTTCACCCTGATCCCCCCCCAAGTGGGGAGTCACCACGGGATGTACTTCTTCACAATTTAACCCTCCAGTCTCCTGCATGCCATTCCCTTGACTCCATTAACCCCAAAATTTCTGCAGAAAATGCCCAGGTTGAAGAGCAAAGTAATCGTCATTGCACCATATTGTTCTCGACAGATTTGGTTCCCCTACCTTTGGGCCTCACCTGCTTCACCAACCGTGCATTCTGGATCCAACTCCAGACCTCCTGTCCAACCTGAATCAGGCTTGATTCTTTCAGATGAACCCAATCTCAGGCTGATTGCTTGGCTTCTCCAGATCCATTAATAGCCAGACAGCCTATGACCTCTCCAATATGACACACACTCCTGTCTTCTCATAAACCATCTACACGGAGCTCTATTCCAGTAAATGGAAAAGATTCATTCACTGGGCATCATAAGGTAACACTGATCCCTTCTCTGCTCCTGTTCATGACATTCTTGATTTTTTAGCCCACCTTTTCAAGAAGGGTAGTCTTCTTCGACTTCAAAGTCTAATTGGCAGCAATATTCAATTTATCCATTGGTTTCCAAGGTTCTTCAGTTGCTTCACATATACTCTGCAAAGCTTTTTTAAGAGGAACTCTCCTTTTAAAGACCCCTTATAAAGATCCTTCTCCCTCTTGGGACCTGAATTTGGTGCTGCAGGCTATTATACACCCCCCTTTTGAACCAGCAGCTAAGTGCAGTCTCAAATTGCTTTCTTGGAAGGCTATTTTCTTGGTAGCCATAACATTTGCTAGAAGAATTTCAGAAATTCAAGCCTATCCTTCCAGACTACCATATTTGTAGTTTCACAAAGACAGAGTATGTCTCCGTAGTAATCCATCATTTTTTACCAAAAGTGGTATCTGAGATGAATATCAAACAGTCCTTCAATTTAACAGTATTTTTTCCAAAATTTGAGAACAAAAGTGAATACTTGTTGCATTTTATTTGATGTTCACAGACATCTTTGGTTGTATGAGTGTAAAAACACAATTGTCAGGAAATATGACCAGTTTGTTTCCTTTTCAGATGTTAAATTGGGTAAAACGGTCACCAAAGTAACCTTGTCCATATGGCTCAGCTGTTGTAATTCTTAAATTTCTGATCGTTTGGTCATGGCCTTACTAAAATCTTTGAGCTCATTCAACTAGAGCGTTGGCAACTTCATCTGTTTTCCAGTCTAGAGCCTCAATGGATGATATTAGTGCAGCAGCAATTTACCTTTGATCTCCAGGAGTAGAGCACCATTTAGTTCAGTGGTGCTGAGGAGCATACTTCCTTGAGTCCACCCTGGATCTAAGGTAGTTGGGGACTCTGCCCCATAGATTGAGTATAGAATGAAAATTGACATCAGATAAAGGTTTTGTACTCGCTGTAGCATTCCATCTGTGTTGCCCATTTTCATTCTTCCTTAACCCCCCTACCTTTGAACTCCTAGAAGAGTTTCATATATATAATATAGTCTCTCTGGATTTTTCTGATATTTTCTTTTACTTCTATTAGCAAACAAGATCAAGAGTATTTTGGTTACAACAAGGTATTGTAACAGCAAAGTCTGATCTGAGGGATCAGATCTGATCCCAAAGATTGAGGCAGAATGAAAATGGAAAACACAGATTGAATGTTAAGATGAGTAAGTAACTTTCTTTTTCTACAACTACACAAAAAAAAAAAAACTTACTTCTTACCTTAAACAGTCACTACAGCAGCAATGAATAAGCCACTGATAGGCTTATTCCAGTTCAAAAATATAAGCTTAAAATAGCAGAGGTGTAGCTAGGTTGGGGCAAAGGGGAGAAACCACCCTGTATGCATGTTGTTGGAGGACATGCTCTGCAAATGCTGATATATCTGCTTATATTTAGAAGTGAATGCCTGTTGTTGCATTTATAATCAGAGATGAAGCATGGCTGAAGAACTTCAACATTTTATCTGAGGTGCAAATTGTAGCATGAAGGTGCTTAACTTTGTTTTAGTCTTCATGTAATGCAGTACAATTATTTTAAAGTTGATGTAGATGCCAGGTCAGGGAATGGCACAGAGTACCAGATTAGGTAGTGTTTATGTTTCCAGACATAGACTGCTATAAATCAGAGTGTAAATCAACAAATCCTACAACTTCCAAGACTCCAGGATCTGAACTGTAACTCAACATATGAAAACAGCTGTAAGTCAAGAAAAAGAAAATCAAGT
>NC_056743.1:943717010-943724510 GCF_019279795.1 Protopterus annectens
TAAAATACCTGACTTTTAGTTAGGTATGACTTCTTACAAGCAACATTAGCACATGCGTTGACAAATGCCATAAACCACACTATTATTCGCACGATCATCAACAATTACATTTCTGTGACTGTTACACTAAAATACCTTGAAAGATTGAATATTCTACTAAACATTCAGGCATCTTGAAGTAGTATACCTAACATTCTGTTAGGTGTAAAAAATTGTAATATTACTAAGCGCTAAATTCTTGTTACCTATAACACATATAAGACCTACGTGTGTAGGGGGGGGGGGGTTGGGATGAAAGGGGGGGGGATGTGATACAGATCATGGTGTATGAAACAACTGGTGAAAGGTCAGTCATGCCAGACAAGGGGGTGGAATAGAAAGGGTAAAGGGAGTGGGGGGAAAAAAATATGTTAGAACTTTAAAATTATAAAACATTCTACTAACCATTTAAAGGCTATTAAGTTAAAATACCTGACTTTTAGTTAGGTATGACTTCTTACAAGCAACATTAGCACATGCGTTGACAAATGCCATAAACTACACTATTATTCGCACGATCATCAACAATTACAGTTCTGTGACTGTTCACACTAAAATACCTTGAAAGATTGAATATTCTACTAAACATTCAGGCATCTTGAAGTAGTATACCTAACATTCCGTTAGGTGTAAAAAATTCCGTGTATTCCATTTGTCAACGCATGTGCTAATGTTGCTTGTAAGAAGTTATACCTAACTAAAAGTCAGGTATTTTAACTTAATAGCCTTTAAATGGTTAGTAGAATGTTTTATAATTTTAAATTTCTAACATATTTCCCCCCCCCCACTCCCTTTACCCTTTCTATTCCACCCCCTTGTCTGGCATGACTGACCTTTCACCAGTTGTTTCATACACCATCATCTGTATCACATTCCCCTTTCATCCCAAACACCCCCCCCCATACACACGTAGGTCTTATATGTGTTATAAGTAACAAGAATTTAGCGCTTGGTAATATTACAATTTTTTACACCTAACGGAATGTTAGGTATACTACTTCAAGATGCCTGAATGTTTAGTAGAATATTCAATCTTTCAAGGTATTTTAGTGTGAACAGTCACAGAAATGTAATTGTTGATGATCGTGCGAATAATAGTGTAGTTTATGGCATTTGTCAACGCATGTGCTAATGTTGCTTGTAAGAAGTCATACCTAACTAAAAGTCAGGTATTTTAACTCAATAGCCTTTAAATGGTTAGTAGAATGTTTTATAATTTTAAAGTTCTAACATATTTTATTTGTAATAGTTTTAGGGATGTAAAAAAAGTTTTGATGCTTTTATAAACAGTAGCTATATTTGCTATTCCTACCAAGAGTGCTATGTGTTTAAATGTCACAGTGTTTAAATGGTTAGGTGAATGCTTTCATTTTTAACTGTTTTTAAATTGCACAGGATATGACATCAGATTGTGTGTCACATCCTCTATAAATGTATGTGAAAGTTTTTGAAAAATTGTATAATGGCCTGAAGAAGACCTTGTTGAAAGCGCTAGCCGGATGTTAAATAAACTTTTCTTTTTCTTTAAACTTCGCTGAACGCTTGGATTAGTGCATTTGAATGTCTACAAGTTATTGTTCGGTGAAGTTAACTGATGCAATTGGAAGTTCCTGACAGTGCTGAATAGCAAGTTGTGACTTTTTGTAACTGACTTTTGAATTTAAAGAACAGTTGATGGTGTGCCATTACAGGCAGCATTTTTGAATATACATGGACATTGCTTTTCAAGAGTCCTGCTTCTCCGTGCAACAGTTTTGACTTTTTGGACTTGGTATTTTTAAAAATGTTTGAGTATCATTAGACATCATATAGTGGATGTTTGCTTTAGTTTGGATCCAGAGCAACTGATTATGCACTAATTATTTCAGTTTAATGCTGCCTGGGTGAAGACTCTGTTAAGATGGTTTTTAGGCTAGCGTTGTCCTGTAAGATGCTTGGATTTCATTTGACTACTACAGGATTGTGACTAGTTTGTAAAGATTTAACTTGAAACTTATGGGCTTTAGCGAGGTAGGGATTTAACTTCGCACTACAGGCTTAACTGATTTAAGATGCTTAAATGCATTCTTGTACACGGCTAACTAGAAAAGATCCTGTACATATACAGGTAAGATTTGAAGACACTATGTCGCATATACGGGAAAGAAGTCATGAATACTGTATAATACTGGTTAAAGAGGTTTCGCTTTTATTGCTTTATTGTTCTGGTTCATCGAAAATTAAATAAAGGGTGTCACACTAGGTGGCACATGAGGTTTACTTAATTGGACACAATTTTCCTAGAACATAGGAATGTTATCGCATTGAAAATAAATACACACTCTCTCTTTTTCATCATTAAATACCAATTAAATCAGAAATTGGTGGACTAGAATTACTGGTCTTGTCATGGTAGGAGCAATGTATATTTTGATTTATGAAGATATAATCTCACAGACTACATGTAAGGATCTGCAGGAACATATTTCAAGTCTCAATATACCTAGCCATAATTCTGGTGGTAATTTGTATTAGACTTGGAGGACGATTCCCTAGGATCTGGGTATATTAAACTAGAATGTCATTGTTTTGATGTTTTTATAAGTGAATTATTTTCCTATTATGGGCTCAGTTTATTTCTTTTTTAAGTTAGAAATTGGTCAAATATAATGGAAGTGTAATAGCTCTATATTTCTCTTGTGGGACAAAGAATCTACAAGTCTTTAATGCTACAAATTAGGAAAAACTATCCTATTGATTGACTGTCATGAATTGTTTTTGTTTATAATGGGTTTATAATTATAAAATAAATAACTCATAAAATAACATTTAGATCTCACAACAGGTAAATAGGAGCTAAGGTAAGTGTGTCAGAATTAGTTTAGTAGGATAGGCCAGCTTTCGACGCTCGGTAGAGATAGGTTTTTGGAGATGGGTTACAGCTCAGAGTTTATTAGCAAATCATGTAAAATATTATGGATAGCATCTTTTTACTTGCTAATACGTTTCATTAAGACAGACATCTGTATCCCATACTCTTGTGGGTCAGGTGATATAGTGGTTAGGCATGGGATCAAGATAGGGAAAGCATCTCATCTTTGCTTTGAAAAAACCCTTCTGCTTCCTAAGGTCCAACTCATACATACTTTGATGTGTATAATATATAAGCAACATGAATATGAGATAAAGATTCCATGTGGAGATTAGCTTCATGGAATGTTAAAGGGCTGCAGGTAGAAAAAAAAAAGGAAACTTTTTTTTTTACACATAATTTATAAAACCAACTTAGACTTTATCATGGTGCAGGAAACCCATATGTTAAAGGAGCAATGGTGTAACATTAAAAAAATGGATCAAAGCTGTTATAAACACAGGAAATAAAACTAATAAAGAGGGGGTGGCAATTATTATTAAAAAAAAAACCTTCCAACATGATATCATAAAACAGGGCAGTGACCCAGATGGCAGGTGGTGTTATTTTGTTTCCAGAAGAAGTTACTTAACCAAACCAATTCTTATTATTAATATTTATGCTCCTTTCATTTATCAACAGAATTTCCTGATGGACATTTATAAAATTCTAACCTCCTTTCCCAATCATTACTATATTATAGGGGGCAATTGGAACTCCATTCAAGAGCCAGAAACAGACAGAACCAACACTAAATCCAAATACAACATTCAAACAACGTTGACAATAGCGGAAATCAAATCAGATTTCAATTTATTTGACCCATTATCTCTTCAAACGCACCAGAATTCCAATAATAGGTTTACCTTTTTCTCTCAGTGTTACAAAAGTTGGTCCAGGCTGGATTTCTTCCTGATTTCTGATATTTTTCTTGAATACAGCTTAGCGGTACATACAGAACCTAGATTCTTTTCAGATCATTCTAGAATTACACTGACCATTGATTGGATAACAAAATACACCCCGAAAAATAGATATATAATGTGGCACATAAACCCTAATTTACTTAAAAAAATGATATTCTTCAAGAAATAGAAGCATTACTTGACAAATGTATACAAAGTTTGTTTAAAGACAAAATGCCGATAGATATTAAATGGGCTTCCACGAAGGCAGAGATCAGGGGTATATTAATTAATAAATCAGCATTTTATAGAAAACAAGCTCTTAGCAAAGAAAAGAGTATTATGAAGGAATTAACGAAACTGGAAGTTGAACTACAACAGAATTATTCTATGGAACTGGATAATAGAATTTCACATCTACAAGAAAACCTCATGGCAATCCAGGCCGAATCCCTATCGTTCCAGGAAATTAAAAATATTGCCAACTACTCAGAATGGGCTCAATTCCCTTCCAAATTTCTCGCAAGGCTAATTAACCAACATAAGCCTGTACCGTTAATATCTGAGATTACTTTCCAGGATAAAAAATATAACAACACGCAACAGATAATTAAGATATTTGAGAGTATATACACTGACTTGTTTAACCCTATTCCACACTCATATTCCGACCTAGAATTAGATTCATTCCTTGGCCGATTGAATTTCCTTATAATCAGTAAAGAACAACAAGAACACTTAGCCGCCAACTTTACACAAAGAGAGATTATTATAGCTATTAAAAGTTTAAAAATTAATAAAGCCCCAGGACCAGATGGGTTCTCAGCAGAGTTATATAAATGTTTCATCCCTAAAATCTCCACTATTCTATATAATCTATTTAATCACATTACACAATTTGGAATTAGGGATCCTCACTTCAACGCTTCCAGAACTTTTCTTCTTCCCAAACCCAATTTAGACTTGAAGAACCCACACAGTTGCAGACCTATCTCAATTATTAACCTAGATATGAGAATCATGGTGACAATTCTGGCTAACAAACTTAAATCTATCATTACAAACATTATTTCACCGGAACAATCGGGATTTGTTAACCATAGACAAACGGTGGATCAAACTCTTACACTAGAAGCCATGGTATCTCTATCATCGATTAAAAAAACCCTATCTACTCCTTAGCCATAGACACATCCAAAGCCTTTGATCGAATCAATAAAGACTTTGTCAGCTACCCTCCAAAAATTTAATATTCCTATCAAATTTATTCATTATATTAAAACCTTATACATGGGTGCATACACCATATTACAAATAAACAAAAACTTTTCATCTAGGATTGGGATTAGTAATGGGGTAAGACAAGGGTGTCCTCTATCACCTCTATTGTTTAATATATTCATAGAGCCTCTCTTTCTATTAATAAATCAGAGAACCTTTCATTATATACCAGATTTATTCAATACTAAAATTCCATTCTCAGCTTATGCAGACGACTTAAACATTTATTATTCTCTTCCCAGTTCGGATTTAGGGAAAATCATAACATCAGTAAATACATTCTCTAAATTCACCAACTATAAAATGAATGTGGACAAGTCGATAATCTTTCCCGTTAATAACTTTACACAATTTTCTATACTTATTAACCCACATAGGATCAAGGTTAAAGATCACTTACATTACCTAGGAATCTCATTTCATCAAGACGAGAACAAATTTTATCAGGAGAATATTAAAAATCTATGGACAAATATACAAAGAGTTCTGGAAAGATGGTCACATCTTAAACTTCCTTTTTTATCTAGAATAGCTATAATTAAAATGAATGTACTTCCCAGACTACTGTATGTTTTTAGTGCAACTAGTATTCTGATTCAAAACAAATTTTTTAAGAACACACATAAAGAACTTTCAAAAGTTTTATGGTATCCCAAGCCAACAAGAATAAATTATCATAAATTAGTACACCCTAAAGAAAAAGGAGGAATGGGCCTGCCAGATCTGAAGCTATACTATGATATTAACTGTGGTAGGTTAATCAATATAGTTGAATACTCCAAAGAATCCTCTAGGTGGTTCCCGACTTGGACGAAATTATACCATAATTATATTAGAACATTACAGTTTAACCCGAAAGCATTACCCTTCTTGTCTGGGGAAAGTATGAAAAAATTCAAAATACATAACTACTTAAAAGATAAAATTATAATTATACAAAAACTTTTTGAATCATTGAACTTAACACCTGCCTTTATGACACTTCAACCCATTCACCTTAATCCCAATCTAAGGCTGAATAACAAGATGATTAACCTGGATCAATACCCACCGTTGAGGGATATGTCCATTGCTGACTTATTAACATTCAAACAGGATTCGGTAACCACTATGAGGGAAAAATTAAACCTCCAGGCAAAATATACAATTATTTTAAGACAAATAAAGGAGCTTGGTTGTAAATTATGGGAGGATCATTCACTTTCAGCATCAGATATTTCCACTTGCATAGTCCTGATGGACTTGCTTAGCCGGAAAGAAAAAATTATCCCAAATGTCTATAAATTTGCTATAGCGATTAAATACAACAAAGAAATGTATATGTTCTAACTACTGGACGAAGCAAGACCCTCAGATTACTAATAATTGCATTGCCCAAGATATTCAAAAGTATTATAAATACATCCCTCTCCAAAAATTAAAATATACACAATATATGATATTAAACAATGCCTACTTTACATCTGCAGTTCTAAACAAAATGTAAACAAAATCTACCGCAATATACCAGCATACTGTGAATATTTCCCCACTCAGACTGCTGACCTCATACACATATTTTGGAGCTGCAAATGCTCATATAAGCTGTGGTGTGCGCTTAGGGTCAACCTAGAAAAAATGGGATATGAAAAAACAACCTTATCATGGAAATTTACTCTTCTCCATATCCCCCCTCCAGGGTTAAACAATGATCAAATACGGATCCTTATTACTCTTTTCATGCTGATCAAATACTACATCACTTTAAAGTGGAAAAATAGGAGGGAATTATCTTGGGAAGGCTTCAAGCAGATAGCTAGAAAACGACTTTATGCGCATAAATTTTTTGTTTATAAGGAACCAACAGCCGAAAATGAAGGATCTTTGGAAGTAAATATTGGACCATATTTTACTGTAATAATATAAAGAATGCAAATAATAAAAACTGTTTCGAACTTTTTAGGGCCAGGGTTTAGATGAGATTTGTACATAGTTATTTGATGCATTGTTTGAGGTTATTTTCTTTTATGTTTGTCAGATTGACATGTTTGTTTTTGTATATGTTGAATTTGTAGTAATTTCAAAACAATCAATAAAAAAATTTATATATATATATATATATATATATATATATATATATAAAATATATTTATTTGTGTGTGTGTATTGGACAGTTTTTGTTTTCAGTAACGGTAATATCCAATCAACCTTATTCCAGTGGCATCTCAGAAACTTCACATTACTCTGGCATCCACCACAGGGAAGATAATTCCAGTGGCATCTCAGAAACTTCACATTACTCTGGCATCCACCACAGGGAAGATACTATCCACAAAAAGAATGTGTGCTTATATGTATTGGTTTATTTGTTAATTGTAATGTACAAATTGCTCCAGTATATGTTCA
>NC_056743.1:943732010-943754510 GCF_019279795.1 Protopterus annectens
GCTTGGCAGTTTTGGCATGAGGAAGATGCCCTCAAACTTTCAGTGCTGGCCAGCTGTTGTATCCTTGGCAGGATGTAACCTATGTATATAAGACTACTGCAGAAGTGATCATTCGAATATCTACTGTTATGATGTTTTTACCTACACAGCCATACTTCCCCCTCACATTTTTTGACAAACGAAAAATGCTTCTCATACTGTCCTGCATTGTTACATTGTTTTCCAACCCTTATTTTGTGTAGTCCTTCCTAAAGTCTGTATCATACCTGGTGCAAATAAAATGAGTAAATACCATAGTTATACTCAATAGTCAGGCCTAAAGAGATGAACTGGAGCTCTTAGTGCAGGAAGTAGAACTGTCATCCTTAGGGAATGAAAGTCTCCAGTCATAAATCAGAAAGGCAAGATGCAACTTACCAGACATTTCCTGTTCGGTTTTAATCCCCATGCAAGGTAGTACTTAACATAAAGTAGGAGCAGGCAAGTGGAAATAGGGAAAGGGTGTCTTCCCAGATTTATTTAGCAAGTAGTTTCTACATGCTGTATTTCCAAAGTGAAGTGCGTCTCTAAACTTTATTCACCACTTACATCCTTCTGGTGCTCTCCCTTACCTCCAAATCAGAGGATGACATCTTACTGTTTTCATTTCCACTTGCTCACATTTATCTACAAATATTCATTTTAGCAGCACACTTTAAATGTGGTGCTCTCTCTGTATCTGATAAACTGGAGGATGTTGCATTTCTACAGGCCTGGCATTGTTAAAGTATATTATTTTTTTAAGGCAGTGGTCATTTACAAAAGGAAACCAGATTATTAGTTCATTACACCTCCTACAGAGATTGGCATCCCTGTGTCTTAGTCTGTTAACCTATCTTGCAGTGACAAATCTTCTGAAGTAAACCAGACTGGATGCCAGAAGCGACAGGCAGTTGCTACTAATTATTAAAAACTGAACTGTCCATCACCAAGAAACTCCTGACTCTCTTTCCACAGCATGTAATGCTTTCAAGATTGCATATTAACTTCATTGGAGTTTAACCGTGTTTGTTTTTTGTTTGGTTTTCATCTCTTACTTTTGCTCCATCTGCAGCTTTGGAATGAGAGTTATTTACCTTGGAGTACTTACATCTGCTAAAGAAGTGAAAAGCTTTACTCCAGTGATCCCAGTTTGTTTCCTAGCTGGTAAGGGAACTCTTCCTAAATGTCTTACCCATTTCAATAGATGCTTGCATCCGTAGTTGCTCTTGGTGCAAACCTGCAGTAATGTGTAGAAAAATAATTTTGCTGGGCAGCAAAAGGTACTGTTAGCATCTGGGCAGAGGTCTGTGATTGAGGAAGGTTGGGAATAACCATTGATGTACATACTATGTAGGTGTGGAAGAGGGCAAGTTGATTATCAGTCAGGATGACCTGAAGGTGGGAGGCAGAAAATGGAAATTCCTAAAGAAAAGCATACTCTTAAGTAACAGAGTGTTTTTTTCCTTTGCCAATGCTTTTGCCCACTTTCCTTTGCATTCCTGCACTGCAGGGGCTGTAGAAGTAGTTACTACATTTGTTTGTTGGATTTGAGTGTGGCTGTAATGACTAATGTTGGTGAAGAAAGGTTTATGCAAGTAATTTAAGCTAAAAAGATAGATTTGTGGTGGTCATTTTGTAGCTTGTGTGCTGGATAAAGTACTGTGTGGCAAAGAAAGGCATTTGTAAAAAGATCTCCCCAAATTCAATGTTTCAGTGGATGAACAAGAGCATGTTATATTTTCTTGTGCCAACCATTGTACTAAATATAGGGGAGAAATAAAATGTTTTACTTCTTTATGCGAAATAAAAAGACCCGAGTAATTAACGGGCAAAAGGGATGATGGCATTGTTTGGTAGAAAAGGAATAAAATCACTTGTTTTCTCCAACCTTTTTTCAATAGTATCAAACTTCTCTTCCTCCAGCCACAAAAGGTATTTTTGTATCAACTAGTGATCTAAAACCCATTTGTTTGTGTCTTTCGGCTTTTCCCGGTTAGGGGTTGCCACAGCAGAATTCCGGTCCGCTAATGATTGGCAGTAGATTTTTAAGTGCTGCCTTGCCGGGCCTAACGCACAACCTTCAACGAAGGAACGCCCATTCATGCATGTCAAAAACCCATCCAAAGCAAAAATTATAAAGTTTATTTCCTGTAATACCAAACAACCAATGCTACCTGCAACAACACTTGTACAAAACTCACTTCAGGCTTTCCAGTAACCTGTTTTCCTGTTTTGTTAATGTGCCCCTTCCCCTTCTCATAATTTTTTTCTTACATCTGCCACCATCCATTTACCCTTCACCTTATTCGCCATCTTGCTGCATATCTCTCACCTCTCTAACACTTATCTTTTCCTGTTAAGCTATTATTTCAATCTGCATATGGAACTTTCTTTCAAAAATTGACTGCTTATACTTTTCGGTCTCTTCAGTTACTTCCTTATTTATTTCCCTCTCAGAGATAAATGTTGAGATTTGACCTACTCGGACAATATCTTGTCTTGGTCACAGTTAGACTTTATTCATCAAATTTTGTATCCCAGGTTAGTGGTGAAATATTTTACATCCTGCCCTTTTTTTCTCTTCTTCTCTGTCTCAGTTTTTAGTTGTTTACTTCCAGTTATACAATGACTGGCCATTAGTATTCAAAAGTAGCTTGCTGATTGGTCAGCCCAACCAGCGTGCCCGTTGTAAGTCTCTGCATATACCAATGGAAAAATGTCCAGTTGCCTGGACTTTTTTCCATTAATATATGCAATAAAAAATGTACTTTTATTTTTTGTAAATAAGGTCAGAAAACTGAAGACCCAAATGAACGAGAGAGGTGGCAAGAGAAAAACAAAAAGATAATCAGGTACGTTATACAAAATTAAACCCTGTATGTTGAAAGACTCCCAGTTACTTTCTTTTCTTATTTTTTTTAATTAAAAAAAAAAAAAAAAAAAAAAGCAATGGAGATGTTTCTCAGTTGCTTCCTTCACTCATCACTGGTGTCGCAAGTCCCATGCGCATGCACGGTACACCAGCAACACTCCAGGATATGAAGGGAAAAGTGGAAGACCACCCAGGTGTTCGTATACAAAGACATTATTTAAGAAAAGTAAGTAATTTTTTTTCTTAGATAATGTCATTGTATAATAGCAGTAACTGACTCCGTGGTGTGGTATATTGATGATTTACACACGTTTGCCTTTGTTTAATCACTCAGGCTTTGTCCTCATGATTAAACCACACCAACCATGGGTAAATCTTAAATATACCACACCCATATCATCTTTTATTGCTATAGTAATTAAAGGTGAGAGTTTTGAACCATCACCCTGAACTTTTACTTTCAAACAACAAAATTTGATATGTTTGGCTGATCTCTTAATTTACGTTAAATCTTTGAGTCCAAGATGTGAGATTTCACAACCTTTCTTAACTCTCTCCCTACTTAAAATTAACCCACTATAAATTTCTTGCAACACTTTCATGCCCCATTCCACTCAAATGCCATTAGATTATGATGGGAGTAGCTTGAACAACAAAATTTGATTTCAGAAAACCACAAGCACCTTGACTGATCAATACTTTTTTTGATCAACTCCTGCACTTCTCTCTCTTTTTTTGTTTGACCTTTATATACACTTGTTAAAACCATCTGTCTGTGAGTGAACTTGGTTGCCTAAACTGGTACCCAGTCATAATTCATCCCACATATATTCTCTTAGAAATAGTGTTATCTAATCATTCCTTTGAACAAACCCCAGCTGTATGTAAGAATAAAACTTTTGGCAAAGCTCTCTTCTCCATGCCTGGATCTGAGGTGTAGAAGAATTAAGTTTTGTCGGCATCCTAGATTATCTGCGTTTGATTGCCAACACATGCACTGGAGGGACTTGGCAAGGGAGCATAGGAGTGAGGTGCCAATATGAGCCCATCCATCTTAGGGGAAGGTGACGCCTCAGCTTTTGACCACATTCGCAGGAGTGTATATTAATCCTCTGCAGTAGTTAGCATAGTGTGCCTGAAGTATTAAGAATTCATGAGTAGATACACACATGCTTGGCTGTCTTAGTAACAGTTCTAGAGCTTTAATGCTACCATGGGGAGAGTTTATAGGAAAGGGACCTACGTCATAATTTTCTGCTGTTGTCTAATTGCTCTCATTATGCCCAACTTGTGCCCTAGAGGAGTGAACTGTTCCATAGGGCTATCACCTCCAGGGAATCGATGAGTCATCTAAGTGGCTGGGAGGTTAGGCTAGATGGTATATGTGTGATTAGGAATAAAAATAATTGCATAAATAAATAAAAGCATAGCCTTACTCAGTAGGATAAAACAACAATGATGTGGATAAGCACTTAAAAGTAACCAGTAATTCAAGAAAGTGCTGAATGAGCGAGGTATATGCACGCTTTATTAATCCACACAATGCAGCTGATATATAGTATATCGGCTGCATTGTGTGGCGTTAATAAACTAATTGCATATACCTCGTTCGAATTCAGCTTTTACTCTAGCACTCACTTTCTTGAATTATCAGTAGGATAAAAACACTTTTTGTCCTTCTATGACTATGCATCATCAGGGACATCGATCTCAGTCCTTTGCTAACTTGAAATCTAACTTGTCAATACTTTTCCTTGACCAAGTCACACCTGGATATTGCTTTAGCCCTTATACCCCCTAATTTCACCCATGAGTCGTAAAAAATTTTCCTGCTCAGCCCCCTCCTAGACTGCAGAAAGGATACAACATTTATAACATAAACACACATTGTATAAGGAATAAATTGGTTTATTACACTGAAGCTTGTGATGTGATAAATAATCCTGATGTTTTGTTCATAAGCAAAACCTGGTTAAGAAATTGAACCCTCCCTTTGACATTCTTAGAGAAAAACTTTTTTTTTTCTCAACATGCCTAGCTCACGCCGATTAAAGAACCGCAACATTGCCACTAAACTTGGAAGATGCATCACTATCCCATTGCCAATGACATTAGCAACCATACCATACTATTTGTAGCTGCAGTGTATATTCCACCTCTCCCTGGTACCAAACCATTCAAAATCACTATTCAAGAAACCCTTACATGATGTGGTGTTCACAACCTTATTACTGACTTTATTTTTGGCATGCTGGTACTGCACAGAACTCGTCTTAGGTTTTAACCTATCTCTGACAATCAGCATGTCTATCAGACCAAACCTCCGGCAGTGATGGCACTCAACCTATTCATAACAAATATCCCTCACAGGAACATGCATGCCAAGTGTCTACCTTTCCATTTAAGCCATATTGTCCTTCAAAGCCTACAAAGTACCACCCAACTTGGTGTTCTTCAGAGGTAAGCTCCTCCAGAGCAAAGATAATGCAGACTGGTCCATCGTTTATCAATACCTCACTCTTACCTTAAATCACTGTCTGAAGTAGCTCTCACTTGCACTCACTTGTCTCACACCCTCCAATTCCTTACATATCATTCCCCCTTCTTACACAGTACTACCCTTCTAGCTTTTACAACTACACTTAATTTCTGGTACCATATCTCCCAAACCCCACTCGTTTCTCTTCTATTTTTTTTTTACAGGCTTTTTTACCAACACTCCTCTTCTGCAAAGCCCACAGATTTACCTTGCCTGGAACTACCTGCAGTTGAGTACCTTCGTGGGTGCCTCCCTCCCATTGAGAATAGCTTAAGTATGCACTGCTAATTTCAGTAGTTATTTACCTGCACTGTTGCTCTGCCATTGGCCATCTCCTGCATATATATGGACTGCTCCCTGCTCTCCTTCTACCCTACACCCCCCTTTCTCTACCTCTGTCTAACCTCACCTACCCTTACAGCTTCTCGGCCTGCTGTGTTTCTCTTGACCCATTCACTGTTTTTCCTTTTACTCTATACAGTCCCTTCAGAACATCTCCAGCCTTTTGCCCATTCTCCTGCTCATGCCTGCTACTTTTTCTCAAGGTTTCACTTACAGTAACCACTGTGAGCTGCTCTACCCCCTTGCCTGTCCTCCTCCTACTACTTCCCCATACTTACTTGCCTTACTGATTGTTTTCATAGCTCTCCATGGGTGTAGCCCTGCTCCGTTCGCCCTCACTGCCCTTGGGCTTACTCCTCTCCCCTACCCTCATTCCCACCCACCATCACTTATATTACTTTTATCTTATCCAATCCCTCCTCTTCCTGTCTCATCGCCCATACAGCACTAGCTTCCTGTCTAAACCACTCCCATGGTTACTCTACTCTCAGACTACATCACTTCCCACTTCCAAATATACCTCCCCTACCTATTTCCATAATTCCCCTCCACATACTTTAAAATGCAACTCTTGTTCTTTGTCATCCCTACTCTCATATCTCTCTCTGCTCTTACCTTCTGTCATACTGACCTTTCCTATCACTATGTCTGCACTCCTACTTCATGCATCCTTGAAACCCCTCCCAACTCTAATTACCTACAATATTGCTCCATCTCTCTTCAACCTCCCCACTACCTGTCTTTGTAAACTTACTATTTTACAGATCTATCTCATCTCCTTAAAATCCAAAACTAAACCTTGCAATGTACTTCCACTACTAACTCCAAATGCATTTTTCATTAGCAATATAGTCCTCACAGGAGACATCCACCCAAACCCTGGCCCCACCTCCCCACCCCACTGCCATACAATCCACAACCCTCCCTCTAGCTCATCCTTTCCTCATAACTCATACCAGCCTCCTCCCCACAATCTGCCTACTTCTTCATTCAAACACCTAGCCATGTATTCACTAAATATACAAAGTATCACTAACAAAAAATCACTGAACTGCACTCCTGAATAGCCCACACCTCCCCACATATTCTAACCCTATGTGAAACTTGGCTAAAGCCACACATCTCAAACAATGACATACTCCCACCAGGCTACAATATTTACTGCTTTGATAGGCTCATAAAGAAAGGAGGTGGCATTGCTATCCTCTACTCTGATGGACTTAACCTCTCAACACTCTCCCTCCCTATCCCTGACTTCTAGCCAGCTGAAGTTATCATTCTTAACTACCACCTTAACTCACACAAGAAATTGCAATCACTTCCATTTATATCCCCCCTGGAAATAATATCCCAACCCTGGAAAATATTTTGTCCTGGTTTTCCCACAACATTCACTACGAAACCCTCATCCTTTGTGATGTCAACATTGACTGGTCCAATCTCACTACTGACTCTCCTCAACTTAGCATAAACTTACAAGGGTTCCATCAGCTGATAACCTCCCCACCCGCCTGCACAAAACCACTTCCTCCAGCTCCACTATCGATTGGATCCTCACTAACTCACCTAACCTCTACCATAAAACATCTACTCTACCTGACTCCTTAAGTGTCATCTTTCTATCACCATTCTAAGACACTAGCCAACTACCCCAACCACACCTCTATAGAGACTGTTGTAAACTCTCCAACTTTAATTTCTCCCAATTCAACTCCATACTGTCTAGTATTGACTGGTCCATCCTCAGGGAAATCCCTCTCGATGCAGTGAGTAAATTTAATAACATCATCTTGGACACCCTGAACTCCCCTGCTCCCTCTAAGAGAATTAGAATCAAATCCAACTATGTCCCTGGCTTTCTAAAGATACTAGATCCATAATGCATAAGAGACAGCATCTGGAAAGCCTGGCTCAAAAAAAAAAAAAACTCCACCCCTACTACAAAATTACAGAGAACTGTGGAATCTTGCCAATAAACTAATCAATAAGGACAACAAATCCTACTACAGCTCTCCCCAAATCAATAGCATACCCAAACCTTGTAAGTTTTGGTCATCCCCAAACAAATTTCTTTCTCATGGCTGCCCTTCCAACTCCATCTTCCCAAATAAACCTCCTTCAGAAATAGCCACCCTCCTCAATAAGCACTTCATTGACAAAATTCAAAAGCTCACCACTTCCAGCTCTAACACAGCTGCCTCCCTACACTTTCTAACCCACCCAACACAAACCTCTTCTCCTTTCAACCTTTTCCTACTTCCTACATCAAATCTCTACTTCTGATGCTTAAACCCTGCTCTCCCTCCACAGATAATCTTCCTCCTTTCTTCTTCAAACTTGCTGCTGAATCTATAGCCTATCCTGTATCCATACTAATCAACAGATCCATTCAGGAGACAGCTGTCTCTCTCTCATGGAAATCCTTCTTCACCATCCTCTTGCACAAAGGGGGAAACTCAACTTACCCATCTCTATCCTATCACCTCTATCCAAGATACTCGAAAAATGCAAACTAATATGCACTCAAACTGTTTAAAACAAAAACCAAAACAAAACTGGAAAGCAGAACCAAGCTGGATAAAAACGGCACGGACTGTTTTATTCAAAGTAAGCGCTTTCAGCTAAGCAAATGCCCAGCCTTCATCAGACTGATAAAGGCTGGGCATTTGCTTAGCTGAAAGCGCTTACCTTGAATAAAACAGTCCGTGCCATTTTTATCCAGCTTGGTTCTCCTTTCCAGTTTTGATTTGGTTTTTACTCGAAAAATGCATTAACTCACAACTTCTTAACTATCTCCTACAACAAAACCTCCTTTAATCCACTCAACATGGTTTTAGGCCAAACCATAGCACATATACTGACCACCTTTCATTCACTCATACCATTGCTGAGGCCCGTGACAATAACCAACTCATATTTTGCCTTTTCCTTGATCTATCCAAAGATTTTGACTCTGTCTCCCTCCCTATCCTCCTGTCTAAGCTATCCAAGCTCATCCTACCTCCTGCCAACCTATCCTGGTTCTCTAGTTACCTCTCTGGTAGGCTACAATCTGTCAGATGGCTCTCATCCTGCTTTTCCCTCCATTCTAGTCACAACAGGTGTTCCACAGGGTTCTACCCTGGGCCTCCTTCTGTTTAATATTTTTAATAATGAACTGTATGCATCCTGCAAAAAATCAGCCCTAATCTAATATGCTGATGATTCACACCTCATCTCCATTGCTAGCAATATCGCTGAACTCCATAACCAAACACATGATGCCTTTCTAGCAGTTGAAAAGTGGCTGTCAGGCAATCATATCATCCTAAACCCGAAGAAAACCAAAATTCTGCTCTTTCTCCCATGTTCACTCTCCCATGTCCACATTTGTCATCACCTCCTCTAATAACAAGATCATACAACCTCAACCTTACACTAAGCTTCTAGGTGCCATCATTGACGACAAACTCAAATTTAACCTACATATACTCCATTATATAAAAAAACACACACCAGAAACTAGGCCTGCTTTTATCATAACAGAAAATTTCTAACTCCAGTGGCGGCTGGTGACTTTAAATTAAAGGGGGGCTGCAGGAGACAGCTGAATGGGTGGGGCCAATGGGAAGGGGTGGGGCTAACTAAAAGGGGGGGGTGGAGCTGTACTCAAAACCACAACTGGAACTTTACATACACTGCCCTGGATGCCAAACCATCATTATGAGAGTCCAATCAAGACAAAATGAAGTGTAGAAGAAAAAAATATTTCAATGCATTGGCTACATGACAACTTACTTAATATCTAGATGGAAACACAAAGGTTGTGAGGCATGAAAAAATAAATTACTTTTTAAATACATTACTGGAATGCCAGTCAAAATCAAGTATAAAAAAGCAAGCAGCACTCAACTCAACCCACTTCCTTGCACTGCAGTTCTAATTATAATTTATATTCAGCTTTATAAAATTACCAAGTAACATGCTAAAAGTAGCAATCTCTGTGATAGCCCCCTCTTGTAAAAATGTTTCTTATAAAAATGTTTCTTATCCAAAAAAGACCTGCTGCCTGACGACAACTATCTAATTGTTTCATGGGGAAGACATAGTCAAAGTAAAAAATGAACAGAAAACAAGAAACAAGCTCAAGATAAATTGCTTAAAGGGTTACTGCACAAGTTATGGACCACACATGATAGATTGGCATTCTGTTTAGTTTACGGGTAAAGCCTGCAAAGATGACTGCCAGTCTCCGACAAATGTAATGAGCTTCTGAAAATACTGTAATCCTGTCCTTTATTACAAATACTGTCATATGCATTTCAATACCCAAGGCTTATACATTATCTAGTTAAGTAAATATTCTCTGCATGGCAGCAATGAAAAGGCTTTCAATGTTGGTAATTCTTTAACAGTATGCTTATTAAAGCTGCCTTGCATCTTATAATCTCCGACAAGCTTACCTGATGGTCATTAAAGCATTGCTACTTAAACACAGAGCAACAGGGCACTGTGACAGCATGCTTTTTCTGAATAAGAAGAAGCATAAATCAACAGTATAAAAATATGAGAGAAAACCAGAACATTCTGCAAAATCCAGGACAGATGAAAAGCCACAGTCGTACTTGTGGTCTACCTTGGGTGGGGGAGCACTCTGCATGCTTAAACTGCATAACTGCTCCTTGCCTTGCTTGAACACATCCAGAGCCACTACAGTGGGGAGTGGGGTGCAACAAGTATGTTACAATTTGAAATGTCTTTGGCTGACGGTGATGGCTCTGACACTCATACCTCTCAACCTTAGAGCAAGAAATCTGGACAAAGCCATACATATAAGTGGGACACAGGCCCAAAAATAAGGACAATTTTTAAATATTGCTCTTATAAAATTAGAAAGATAATAGAATAGTAGTAGGTCTTGCATTATTATGAATTTTCTGAAGGGTATAAAATATGAAACTCAAATGTCTGCCATTATTTTCTAACTTCAGTCTTTAATGATTTGCCAGTAATTTGACAAAAAAACACAACTTTATGAAAAGCAGACCAAAAATGTGATGCAAAAATATAAAATTGCCACACAATAGAGCTGGGAACCTGTCAAAGAAGGGGACACCTTTTTAATATTAGTACTGTTAACTTGAGCAGCTGACAAAATAAGAGCATCTACATGCATTTCTGAAATAAAAGTAATCTATAACTCTGATCATTAGAGTTATTTATAATTGTAAACCCTCCACGTTTTCTTCCAAAATTGCCATTTTGCAGAGGGATTATTAGGGGGATAGCAACATTTTGAGCCAAAATTGGGGACAGTTGAGAGGTTTGGATATTCCTAATTCTATAAAGCGATTTATTTGCACCTACCTCTCAACCTCATAATGCAGGAAATCTGGACAAGGCCAAATATATTGGGGGGACATACAAACAGTACTAAAAATTGCTCTTGTATAAACTTAAGACAGTTGATTTGAATAACAGGTTTTGCTTTAGCATGCATTTTTCTGAAGGTTATGACGTCTGAAAATCTCTGTCATCATTTAATGACTTAATTCCTAAATGATTCACCAGAAAACCACAAACTTTGAGGAACAAACCAAAAATAAGAAGCAAAAATTATTCATTCTGCAAAAATCTGGACAGTTGAGAGGTATAGTTCAGCCAGGGCTGTCTGTTTGCTGCTCTTCCCCCTCACAGACTCATGGTCGAATGGAGCCTCCCCCTGCAGCCATTCCAATGTCCCAATCCTTGTTTATTTTGCTCCATTTACCATAAACACTGTAATGTGCATACTGCTTTACTTCTGCAATGATTTGGATTTCATTTGAAAGCTCTATTTTGCATTTTACATTACAAACCCTAATAGATACCTGCTAAACAAAGCAATGCAGTCTCACAATGAAAATAAACTTAGCATTAATACTTCTCTGCCCTTGAAACTCGCATTCATTGAAACAGCATTGAAACCCACATTCAAAGAAAATACATTTTGCCAGTGGCAGATAAAGATTAACTTTGGACTGTTTTCAAATCACAGTCGCCTTGAACACGATACATACACATGCTCCTTGATGCACCTTCCTGATTGTATTAAATTATATTCCTTGTACAATACAGTACAGTTGTTAGAGGGCATTTTTAATTTATTGTTTTGAACATTTTTCCAGTAAACAATGAAACAAAATGCATGCACCAATAATGACAAAACTGCCCAGTTCAGAACATTTCCATCATAAAAGTCTACTCAAACTTCTACAGTCCACCAGTATCAGTAAATATGCACAATCTCTGAAGAAGTAAAAGTCATCTAAATAATTCCACATTAAAGAAATCTGTAACTAATGAAGAGGTTGCTGCTAGCAAACAACTTTATATGTCATTGTTTCATCTACAAATGTTGCCCTTGCAGAATAAATTGCCTATGTTGCATTAAAAAAATAATAAGCTAGTAATATTGCAACAGGGAATGGATGGCAAATTGATAACAGGTTCATACTTACTAGGTATCTTGCCAAAAAGGACTGCAGCATCCACCCACTTTACAACACAGTACAGTATCAGCAATGCATCTACTTACTGTGGGAGTTGAACCCACAGCCTTCTGCATCAAAAGCAAGTACACTAAGTGTTGTGCTATTGTTACCGTGCAGCTCTCAGCTCCTTGTAAAATCTACTCTACACTCAGCTGTATCTCTGAACTTTGCAGCACAAGAAATCTGAAAAAAGCCAAAATGTAGTTGGGAGGGGGGGACAAAAGCCCAAAAACCAGGGACACATTTTAAACATTGCTTGTATAATGTTGGAAAGTTGCTAGAATAAAATTCTGTATTACCATTTACCACCATACATTTCGCTGCAAAGTATTGAACCCAGAACCCTGTGTAAAACAGTCAGAACAACATACCACTATGCCAAATCATCTGTTTTGTAAAAGAAAGTAAGACTGAAACTTAAATGGCTACTATTTAGTGAATTCAGTTCTCACCATAGCTGTCAACCTCATAGCACAAAACACCTGAACAAAGCCAATAATGGAGGAATACAGTCCCCAAACATATTCAGTGAATTCAGTTCTCACCATAGCTCTCAATCTCTTAGCAAAAAACACATGGACAAAGCCAGTAATGGGGGAATACAGCCCCCAAACATATTCAGTGAATTCAGTTCTCACCATAGCTCTCAACCTTAGCACAAAAAACCTGGACAAAGCCAATTATGGGGGAATACAGTACCAAAAATAAGGACAAATTTCAAATATCCATGTTATAAACTTTGAAAATTGCTAGAATAAAAGGTTTTGTGTTACCATGTACTTTCTGAAGAATATGTAGTCTGAAATTCAAATGCCTGTTACTTTTTTTTCTTTAACATTTATTAACCAACATGCAGACTCCACACAGAAGGCATCCCAGCCAAGAATGAAACCAGAGAACCTATAGCTGTCAGGCAACAATGCTACCAGGGCACCACTGCACTACTGACTGTGTAAGGAAACAAAAATACAGAAACCACAGATTTTATGAGGAACAGAACAAATATGAGGCAAAAATCTGCACATTTTTTACAAATGTTGGTGGGTAGGGAATTCAGGCCCTTGCCACATGCATCCAAGGTACAGAGCTCAAGCCTGAGGTATTCTCTACCCATCACAATTCCCCACTCTGGCATAGCAGAAAAGTTAAATAAACTGGGAATAAACCCCAATGTCACCCACTGGATTGCCAACTGGCTCATAGATATGGCTCAGATACTATCAAAATAGGGGCAGTTACCTTCACAAAGACACCAGTCACCAATAGACTCCCCCAAGACTCTGTATTGGGGTCTCTACTGCTTGGCATCTGCTTTTCTGAAGTACAAGCCAATAAATACTACAGGGCTCTGGCTGACTAGGTTTGCAGATGACTGTAAGCTAGGAGCAGTCATTGAATCCTCAAATGACTTGGCCATCCTGCAGGAAGGTTTGTCTCAAATAAATAACTGATGTCAAAATCATGGTCTGAAACTAACTGACAAAAAATGCATTACTGTATCCTTTGGCAAGTCATCTATTCCTGGGATGTACCACATTGACAATTAGCCCCTAAGAGTTAACCTACTTTGGGATTTGGGAATTTATATTATATGGACAGTGACCTAAGTTTTGATTACACGTGTCTGTTTTAAGAAAGTCCTTCTATATTACACAGCTTGTAAACAAAGGGATTGTGTCCAGATCTAGGGATGCCATTATCTCCCTTTACTCAGCCATCATTAGGCTAGTCATTGAATATAATGCCCCCTTTGGCAAGTATCTGTCCAGACATATACACCAACTGGAACACCCACAGAGATACCTAATTAAAAGGATACAAAAGGCCTAATCAACATATCCTACATGGACCAACTCAAAGCCCTGTCACTGTACATCATTCAGACCTGTAACTGGCATGCAAAGCATCCTCTTAGCCATTACTAATGAATTTACTGCACATCAGCAAGTCAAATGACATCAGATATACTCTGGCTAGGGATCTAAACCTATTCTGCAACATCGGTAGAATCATTTGGAAGGACAGGTATATTTTTCAGAGGATACCACTGCTGTGGAACAGACTCCCCATCCACATAAAACAAAGTTCATCCCTGTCCATTTTCAACAACAGTTTAGATGTATGGATGGGAAACAGAAAATTTACCCCAACACTGCTCTCTGTATTACTAATGGACAGAAGCACCTCCTAAATCCTTTAATCCCATACATGAGTCTCCTTGTATTATCTATGGTATGGTCCCAGTTATTCTTATTATAGATAATATATAATTATTGACTATGGTTTGGGTAGGGACAATCTCTAATCAAATGGGATAGGTTATTTCGAGTATAAAAAGGGAAATTGGTTAGGCTTAAAACTGTCCACAAGGGAAGCTAGTCTAGCACTTAACCTATGAACATATACTCTTGGCTTTAAAATGTGTTTTAATCTAACAGAAGAATGTATAGTAACTGTATGTACAGACTGATAACTCGCCAAGAGCGGCATAGTTGCTCAGTGGTTAAGGTCACTGCCGTAGAGCCCCAGTTAGCTACAGAAGTTTTTTTTTTTTTTTTTTTTTTTTTTTTTAAGTCTTAAACTTTTAGAGGACCTTTTTTTTTTAATTGTTCCTCAAGTTTGCCTTGAGCAGCTGTCAGTTTGGAGTCTACACAGGGCTCCAGATGAGGAAGCCATGCTTCTTATCTGTTCTAGATATATGCACAAGGACTGCTCAGCAGTCTTCAAGCTAAAACAATAAAATGTAAAACCACTATTTAACACGTTAAAAATTATTAATTTTCATCACAGCAGCATATCCTGTCAGACACATCAGTTTATTTACAATTATTCCCTCGACAACTAAGTTTTGCTAATTCATCAGCCATTTTATTTATGCATTCTGCTTCTTAACTGCAGTGTGCTGTCACCCTCTACCCTGTTTCCTGTTAAAGGTGAGGCTTTATATTTATAAATACTTTATCATTTTGTTTATAGATTATTATGATGGCTAAACAATGGATGAGCTCTTAATTGTCACCAGTTTCTGGAACTGCAAGGTTTTACAGTACGGCTGTTAACTACTAATAGCACCATGTAGAAAACAACACTGAGCCCCGTATTGTTACATTAAGTATGCAAACTGCAAAAGACACCATGGACATAAAACCATGGTTTGGTGAACAGGCTAATGCAGAAACAAATGATATACTGTCCACCAAAGCTAATTCACTATGTGGAATGTTTTTCATTACAAGCGATTTCTCAGATACAACTTGTTACAAATGATCACCGAACATCCTCCTCTGAGCTGAAAGACTTCAAATGATTCGATGGCTTTATGAACCATAAGAAGTAGCAGTAGCAGTACGATGCAAGGAAACCAAATAACGTGCAACAAGCATGTAAAATAACCCTGCAGAAGAAGCCACTAACAAACCACAGCAGCAGCATCTAAATCAAGAACAACTTAAATGGTAAGCAAGTTCTGTTTATGCAACCGAAAACAACAGTGAAGTAGCCTGTTATGGGTGAAACAGCAGTTAATTCACTGGTAATGGAAAGCAAAGCCAATAACACACACACACACACACACACACACACACACACACACACACACACACACACACACAGACACACAGACTTGCTAACCTACCTTACTTGGTCCAGGGCCTCCTGTTGCTGTATAGCTCCATATTCCACTCGCTAAGCTCCCTGTGATGTCACCGATCCTGTGGTGAAGTCCTTCCGTCCCGCGAGAGCAGGCCAGCCTGCCAACATTGCAGTCCGATCCCTTTCCAAGTCTATGCAGTTGTAACTAACTGCATAGACTTCTGGGATGCTCCTGACTGTTGGATTTCTAATCCGGACTGCTGCTGCTGAATCAGTCCGGAGCTCTGCGCAAGCTCTGGACTGGTTCAGCAGCAGTCTGGATGTTGCAAATGCCTCAAGTGCGCATGCGCGAAGGTCTGCGATTTTTATTTTTTTATTTTCTTCTGTCTTTATTTTTTTTATTTTCTTCTATCTTTTACAGCTGGTGGGGGCTGCAGCCCAATAACACGGGCCGCCCCTCTCTAACTCCCAGTGCCAGACTCTCCCTGGCACAGGCACGTCTCTTCCCCGCCCTTCTTTATGTTGTCCCTGTCCTAACTAACATTCTGTCGACAACCCTGTCCAAACTACAACAAACTTACCACAAAATAGCATGGTTTATCACTAACTCCCCTTACAACTCTCACCATTGCCTTGCACTCAACTCCCTCCAGTGGCTTGAACTCCCCCAACTACTCCTTCAGTCACAATTCCAAATAATACACTCTGTAGTATATATAAGCCTTCTTCCTGCCCAGGTCTCTCCTCCCTGGTATCCAACTACACCCCCTCTAGGTCCCTCCACACCTCAAATCAGCAGCTCCAGGATATCCACAAACCAAAGAAAACTGTTGGCAAACTACTCTATAAATGTTCTGTAGCCCAAGCTTGTAACAAACTTCCTTTAAACATACGCTCCATTACCCACCCATTACACTTCAAAAAAAGAGCTCAAACTCTACCTGCTTAACAACAAAACTTGTCCCTGTCAGGACCCTACCTAACTCCTCATCTTTGTTACATTGCAATTCCCTTCATATGTCCACTTGTTTTAGACTCAACCTTTTTCACTTTGTAACCTACTGATATTTATCCAGAAATTGTAATCTCTAAATATTGATAGCTCATATATTCCAATCTGACTTTACTATTTATGTGCAATTGCTGCTGTCTATTTTTCTGTTGGTTTTCTCTCTACTTTTTTTTTTTACCTGTATTGGTAATTTATATTATCTTGGAGTATAAATCTGTATAATACTGTACATAGTTTTTGTAGCTGGAGCTTTTCTCCTTGGTTCCCACTGAAAATGGGCTACTAGCCCAGCTGGACTAACCCAGTTAACAAATGTCAATAAATAAAATAAATAAATAAATATCCCAGCTCATGGTCTTCAAATATTTAACATAGCAATTCTTCCTAGCTTGGATAATCATTATCCTTACCTTGAAAATATTTCAGAGGGCAGCATTTTCTTTGCTCTACCGCTCTATTATATAGTTTCTACTGGTGTATAGAAGTCAAGCCTGAAAACTTTTTGAAAGCTGCTAATAGTACTGACTAGTATAAGCTTCAGATTAAAGAAACAAGCTCTTCATATTTCTGAGCAAAGCAATGTGCTATGATGACACAACCATGGCTTTTCTGGAAAATCATATACACAGTTGCTTACTTAGCATGAGCAATACTAATGAATTCTATGGTTCTCCAAGAATTCAAAAATATAATTAGTGTGCTTATAAGCCTCACATTATTTCCTAACTCAGACATATTAAAGTATCTCAAACTCGTACAACACAATTTTACAAAGCAACCCCTTATGTCTGCTCCAGTCCTTTACTTTTTACTTACAAGCCATAACTTCTAAAATGGTGGGGGAAGTGCTAGAGAAGCTTGAAAACAAAGCAAACCCCAGTCAGTGTAGCATATATCCCCCATTCTTTTAGTGAACACACTTTAGCTTAACCCACATGCTCATATGTTTAATCTTCCCTTAATTCCAGTATTTTCAATCAAGTTCAAACGCTATTCTAATGCAGTCACAAAACATCCTTCCCCCACTACTCCTCATGACTTTGGTCTTGTAATGTTCTTTGTCATGTTGTAAATTATTTTAAAAGATCAATTATAAATGTTTTTCAATCATCCCAACAGTCATGGTTTACTTACTGATGCCCAACATAGTTTTAGAATAAATATAACACTCTGGTTATCTATACAGAAACTTAAAATTTATGTTGAGTCTTGGAGAAAGGTTTGTTTACTCGGGATTTATTTATAGACCTAACCAGAGTATTTAAATGTGTGAACCACCTTATAATTTTTAACAAGCTTTAGTCTATTGATTTTCGTCCAAAAACTGTTTCCTGGTTCAAAGATAACCTCAACAAAAGGACTTTAACATTCAGTCTGGAAGTAATATGCCCAAGAAAAGCACTAATATCAAGGATCCCTGCAAGGATCTGTATTTGGCCCCATAATCTTCACTGTTTTTGTTACATCCCGTATAGCTCCTTCTCTTAACCTATTCTAGTGAGCTGGACCATCTACTTCAGTTATTAAAAAAAAAAAGCCATCAAAAACATATCCTACCCATTACTGGTTTATTTTTAAAACATCCATGTTTTTCAGTACATAGCCCTGTCTGCAGTGACCCCCTGACAACTCACAATTTTCTCAGGTTCGACAACATAAATAACTCAGTTTGAGGTTAGAGCCACCTCTTTCTTTAAATACCTTCAGAGAGGCATTGAAAGATAAGGCCATTGCACAAATTAAATCTGCCTTCTCAATTTCTAAATACTTCACTACAGAACACAGATATGCTTGTAGAAATCAGTACCTTTATTCCTCAACCAGAATATGACTTTACTATTTATTGCCCATTACTTGGCCTAGAACACTAATAAAATTCAAGCTGCCATTAATAACATATGGGGGTTCATCTACCTATCATTCAGGTCAGAACATCATTGTTGCAAATTACCAAATAGCCAGATCATCCTATTACTTTCAACCTTTCCCTTTACGTTAATGCATGAAAAGAACTACCCCATACTCAAAAAAAAAAAAAAAACCTAGGATGAAATCATCCTCATATTATCTTCTGTCACAGAATGGCACTTTCAGTCTTCAGGCATCCCACTTAACCTTACCATGATTAAGAAAAGCCTTAGTGAAATCATACTGGCTTATAAAAATCTCTACCTAGAGGAGACATTGTCTGACATCAAGGATAGCTATTAACACAACTGCTTCTTTGACATCTGTTACTCACTTAACCCCGAGTAGCATTTCTGTGTAATACTGCTTTAAACTTTTCTTATCATTGACCATTTCTTTACTCAGAGTACCACATATGATGACATCTGATGCTATAACTTTACAAATTTGTAGATGATCTACACCCATCTTTTCAGCAAATCACGATTTGAGAGAGAATGCATAATAATTTTTCAGTCTAAATATGTAAAAAAATATTTGTGTGTAGATAGGTATATTTATATATATGCTTCAAACTATATATTGGATGTTAGTCAAAGGATTTTCTGATGTCAGTAGGGGTCAAATGCACACTTTGTCAAGTGCAGGATGACTCAGATCTTGCAATACTGAATGCTAGGTAAGTGGGAGTGGGTGGTAATTCTGAAATTCAGTTAAAAGAAAGTTTCAGCATTGAGGGTAAGTGTGTGTTGGGGGGAGAGTATCTCTAGGGCAGGTTAGATTAAGGACTAAGGAAGGGTTAAATGCACTAGTATGCTTGGGGACTGGTGTGCGTGCATGCGTGCATCTTTGAGTACTGTTAAAGGGTGATGTTAAGTTGTCAATCTCGCCTTCATTCTTGCTGGATGGGTTCGGAGCTGATCCTCGGCTCTGACTCTGCCAATACTAAAGCTCGAGAGCTAATTCCACCGGCTCGAGGCTCCCCTATATCCCACAATGCTAGGCGGTAAATACCCAGATCTCGTTTGCCGTTTTAGCTACGAGGTGCTTGTTTCTACCGGCTCTGCAGGTTAGTGACTTTTTATAGTTGTAAAACTTCTAAATCCCCTTATTTTTTCTTAGAATAGTTTCTTAACAATTTTATTAGTTAACTATCCCTAGTTTCCTTCGGGTTCCCCCAATTGTTTTTCCCGTTTATCCCCTGTTAATTTTCTTAGGCCTTCGGGCCCTCCTTCCATCCCCTTAGTCATACTTATTGTGGGAGTGGTTGGATTATTTTCCCCTTTCTTTAAAGGTGTATCTGTGTTTCACAGTTCTTTAGGATGTCTAAAGACTCTAAGGTCTCAGGCTTTAAGAAGTGTGACTCGTGCTGTCAGAAAATGTCTCTGACAGATGGTCACACTTCTTGTGTATATTGCCTGGGACCTTTGCAGCTGCAGGACTCTTGTTCTGTCTGCCACGCTTTCAGTCCAAGAGTCCTGCAGGAACGCAAAAATAAGTTGATACTTCGAGGCTTATTAAAGCCTGAAGGCTCCCTGACCCAGACTGCATCAGGAAAACCTTCCAAGCCTTCCAAAGCGTCGTCTCCAGCTTCAGAGCCATCCGCTGGTGGCTCTAAGGCTGCTTCGACATCGACTCTGTCTGGAGTCGATGTTTCGAAGACAAAAACGGTTACCTCAGCTCCGACTGGAGCCGAGAGGTCCGAGACTCAGACGGCTCCGATAGTTTTGTCAGAGCCATCTACCAGAAAGAGGTCTGGATCCCCATCCATTGGCTCTATCCACTCGGCTCTGGGATCTCCACTATTATCAGAGAGGAGCCATAGGTCCCACTCCTCTTGGTCCTCCAGACTGTCCGACCATGACTTGGAGAGGGTGGTGAGCAGACTTCTCAAGTCCCAGGCACTGGCCCACATACTGCATAGCCCTACCCAACGGTCAGTGGCTATACCCATCCCTTCCTCAGTTCCTCTTCCGATTCCTATGAGTTCAGAGCCGGAGCTTCTCAGAGCCATGACTGTCGGTGCGTCGGAGCCGATACTTCCACTTTCATCTCCGTCATCGGCTCTGATCTCCTCCTTGGAGGGATCTGGGCGCCGGGCTTCCCTCGTCAGCTCCGAGGGGGTGAGTGGCATCGGATCCTTGTCCGAGCCCGTTCTCCCTCTCGGAGCTTAGACGCTGGTGAGCTCGGCCCCGACATCGGCCTCGGAGCCATTCCTTTCGGTGCCAGGAGTAGTCCTCGTCTCTTCGGAGCATGGATCTTCGGCCCCGCGTGATCGGGGCGCCTTCGAGGTCATGCGGAGCGTGCTAGACCCGGTGTCTGCTCCACGGTCGGCTCCCTCAGCTCCTCCCTCTACAGTGCCTGTGATGGTCTCTACCCACCCTCTCGTCCCAGACCGTAGAGAGCCAACGTCTCAAGTTTCCCCACTGGGAATATCCTCCTCTTCCGAGGCTTCTCCTGATTCTTCAGGGGAACCCCCTCGGAAGAAACAATGCAAGAGGAAGCATATTGACTCCCCCGAGTCTATCACCTCGGATACCGACTTGGATGAGTCTGAAGGGTCCCCACGGTCCTCCTCTGAGGATGTCTCTTTTTTAGACATCCTTGAGATCCTTAAACAGAGGGGGAACTGGTCCACCCTTAACCCTTCAGAGGACGAGTCGGTCTACCTTGAGGCTTTTGGCTTTCGCCTTTCCACCTCCTGGGTATCTCCTCCCTTTGACCCCCTCATGGAAGTGGTGGCAAGGAAGGCGTGGACAGCCCCTGATATGGTAGAACCTACCCCACGAAGGCCGTCCAAGTTTATTACAGCTCCTAAGGACAAAGAATTCTTATCCAAGGGCGTCTCTGTTGATGCTATGGTGGTGGCCGCAGCCACTAAGAAGGAATTAGCTGATCCTTCAGTACCTATCCATCCTCCTAATAAGGAATCTAAGACTATGGATAGGTACGGTAAGCGGATGTTCTCCTCAGCGACCTTTGCTATGCGTTCGCTGAACTACTTGTGTCACTTCACCCGTCTTCAGAGAGATATGATCAAGGAAATGGGTGATGCTTTGCAGGATCCAACAACTGAGGGGTTTCGAGATAAAATGAACTCCCAGTTGGCAACCCTGAATTCAATCGTCAACTCCTCCATGCGGCTTCTTATGAGGCCGATGGGGTGAGTAGGGCCGCTGGCACAGGTGTAGCTTTACGACGTCATGCCTGGATGCGGCTTTGTAACTTTGCGGACCCTTTCAAGGCGTCCTTCACCAATTCCCCTTTTGATGGTACAGTGTTGTTTGGACCTCAGGTGAAGGACACCTTGACTAGGTGCGAACAGGATGGCAAGACTCTCTCTGTCGTGGGAGTCCGGTTTTCTACCCCTTCTAGACCGTATCCCAAGGGTCAGAGGGGGGGGGGGGATGTGGTTCCGCAAATCACAGGGAGTCTCACCTGATGCACGGAGTCAGTTCCCCTCTAGAGGCAGAGGGGGGAACAACAATAGACGCCCCCCTGGGGGCAGGGGGGGTTCGCAAAATCAATGTAGCAGAGAGACTCTCTCTGACAAACCTTTTCAGCATCCCTGAGAAGCTGCCCGACTGTCCACCTTCGGAGGAAGGTTATCACTGTATCCAGAAGCCTGGCTTTCCCTCACTCAAGACAAATGGGTACAGTCGATTATATCCGAGGGTTACAAAATCCCCTTTGTCCACATCCC